>NW_020438886.1:597202-636524 GCF_000699045.2 Agrilus planipennis
CATAATTTCTTTTATATATAATATTAGCAATTAAAATATATATTTTGTTGCAAAATTAGTACATTTTTATTATTTGTTTGTTTACGATTTTTTATTATATATATAAATACTGTTATCTTACAAAAGTAGTAGGTAAGTAAAAAAAAATGAGTGCTGACAAATTATTACATCCTGTATAATTACAACTCCACAAAATATTAATGTATACTTATTGCTGCAATTTGTGGAAAATTCTATTGAAACCACAATTTGCGTCTGATGGTTTCGACACAATAATGATCAACAACTTTTAGTTCTCTTTGGTTACGTGCCTACCACGTAAAGCTAGCTACCCCGTGGATTTTGACAAATCGATGTCCTTGTGGATCTTGTGAAACGCTTTCGAATTCCATAAAATGCAGCAATATGCTACAGATGGCTTTTACCACGCTTTTTGTAGTAATTTATAAAACGCTGTCTTAAGGTAACAGGTAGAGTGGGTCTGTTTTCTGTCGAAACTGTATACGGTACGCTGATGAAGTTCATTGAAGCCAAAATCGCGATAATAATATCTTGACCATTTACACCACCATCAATTCTTTGTTCCCCAAAATATAAATTAGTAATTAAAAATATAACCCAAAATGCAGAGGAAAATAATTTCTGGTCCTCGCAATATTTTCAATTCATTTAATATTAAAAAAGTTTTACTCAAGTTGTTTCTTCTTTCTTCTGTTCGTTTTAGTTATTTGCGGTTAATAGTTTTTATGTATCTGTATACATAAGTTCTTAACAGCAATTTGGGAGTAGTGTTTCGTAGGTCGGAGGTACAGGGTCAATTTTGTAATTTGACACCCCTTTTTATCTTCATAAGTACTGTAAGTATATAATGAATGCTCGAAAATTTAAAGAACATCCTGTATATTCTCAGACATTTGAAATTGTCCTTATTTTGATTTCGAAAGACTAGACAAAAACAATTACATAAACCATTATTTTGAATTTTCAAAATATCAGAATTTAAATAAGGGCGGGGGTATCAAATTCGAAAATTAACATTGTACATTGTTCAACTTACGCATATCAAATTAAGGGTAGCGGCATTATAAAAAAAAGAATGTGGTACGAGTGGTCATATGGCATGAGTGAAATCAAATGAAAGGTACAGGTATCTGTATTAGCTAGAAACTCAAAAATATGGAAAAAGTTTATCGTGATATTGACCAAAAGAGAAGCATTGGAAATTTCTAGTTTATCATTAATTAACAATACAAAATTACTATTAGAAATTTTAAGCTTTAACTGAAATGTTTATTTCTCAGAATTACAATCACTTTATCAAAATTGTACGTCAATAATGATTTCCCTTTAACGTCATCAAAAGAGAACGTTACTTGTTTTCGTCGTTAGTTATGATTATATTGTGATAAATATTTACCGTAATCGCTGTAATTTTCTTCTCCATTTTTCTTCCTTTTGTAGACAATATGTTGATGTCCAAGAGTCTCTCCCTCTTCAGTCCTCTTTATAGGAAATCCGGTGTCGATGGCAACCTCAGCGTTGAGTTCTCCATCGTCATCTAAGAATACTTCGTCGTCATCGTGTTGTCTTCTGCGTTTCTCTTGCTGTGCTGATTTTGTTGAGTAATCATCTGTTGCTACAGAAGTCGATGTTGGTGTTTGCAAAGTTGTCGTCGATTCGTCTCCTGGTGTAGTTGAGTCCAATGGCTGACGAAGTCTTTTGGGTAATGGTCGAATTACCAGATCAGGACCAATACTGCCCTCCTGCAAAAGCAAATTTTGTTGTTAATTTCAATTCGTCATTAAAACGGTTATGGTCTAAATTAAACAGCATCATAGATTCAGTGCAATGACAAAAATGAACTCAAATTATGTATTATAATTACGGTCAACAGATCATGCATAATAGAGTTCTGACAAAACGTTAGCTCAAAGTAATTAAAATAGGAAAGTAGTTTGGGTTATATTTCTCATTAAATCTGCATTGTTATTTTTAAAATAGGTAACCTAGGTAATCCGATACAATCTTTTTAGGTGTTAAAAAAGTTAATTAGTCTGGATACTTTACATTTCTATAAAGACTTTAATTGTTTTGTGCACTTTTCGTTTTCTTCTTCATTATGCAGTCGTTGAAGAAGTTTACTTGCAAATCATCGTTACGTTAAGTTGATTGGTAGAATTTCACAATTTTCGTCTTACCTAAGCCATAGAACAAACTACTTTTCAACAGAAAGGGCAAGAAATTTCAATCTTTATCGTAACAAGGAAAAACTATGATTGTTAGATGGTAAAAAGGTCATCTGTAATAAAGTAGGTATTGAAATTCATTCTTTGGTTTTTATTATAAAAAATTATAATAATTATTATTACAATTTGCTATGTAAATATTGTAATACTGTTTTTTTTTAATAAAACAGTATCTTTTATAATTAATTACGTATGTAGTTTGAATAATTAAAAACATGAATGTGTATAGGTACTGAATTATATTACTAAGGGATTGAAGGGACACATTTTGTTTAGTGCGGAAAATGTTAATAATTACAAATACGATTTTCAACACCCTATCTGTGACGCGTTTAGTTTGCGCGCGCAACCACAACGACAACGGAACGAATAATGGATCCAAGGGCATGTCGGAGGGTTACGTACAAATTTGTAGATTGTAAATAGTTCGTTCGTCAAGGTAATTGAGCCTCGAAGATTTTTGCTTTGAGTGTCCCTTCAAAATAAGCCCACAAAACTTATATTTGCAATACTATAATTATTAAGAAACTCTTTTAGTGATGTAACTAAGAAAAAATTTACGTTTTCGATTTTTCCCTTTACTTGTGCTATAAAATATCTTGCCAAATTTCATAATTGTAGGCCAAACCTACAGGTTTTGATTTCCTAGCTAGTATCAAAATATGCGGCATGAAGGGTATTCGTTTTTGTATCTTTTGATTTCGTTGACTCAGAAGTTTGATTTTCTCACAGCTCCAAGGGATATTGCAGATCTGATTTATTGGATGTTAATTTCGATTTGACAGCTCCACACGTTCCTCAGAAAAAGGGTCTTGACAGACTAATGGCAAGGCCATTTGAGATGTTTGATTATTTCCTAGTTTATTAGAATGTGAATACAATTTGCCAACTAAAAGTCAAGTGTAACTATTACTACTATCACAGATTTGTAGTAAAGCATATGGTAACTTTTCCTCCTGCAATGCGTTCAGATCAACAATGGCAACTTCCACGGACTACAAACTTAGTTTCGATAAGGTTAAAAGCGTTTGATATGGTGAAATTTTGTACATCTTTTTTGTATTATGCAGCACTAGGAAGCATTTTTTTGTTCAATTGAATTTCACGCTACGGGTTAAGAATAATCTGACATTGCTGCGATGCCAAAATTGGAATATTTATCTCCTTGGATTATTTGCGGTACTTATTTGGAAAAGCAGACAGTACATGTGAAAGAAAGGAGTCGGTTAATCAATAAACAGTGTGAAAATTGCAATAAAAAATGTTGGTGTAACGAAGGCGCTAAAATCACAACGTGATAGGAAAAACTGAATGGTAAAGAGGTATTGTATGTGCTTTATCTGATGAAATGTGACTTTCACATTTATTTGCTAGGGTCGAGGATTTATTGGCCTTTATTATTGACTAATTACGTATATTGATTCATTATTTTGTGCTTCTCAAACTCTATCCTTGAATAATAATGAATGCGATTGTATCTTCACACGCAGTAAACAAAAGGACGTAATAAATACTTAATTTGTATATTGTATAATCGAAGAAATTCCGCATTATTGTAGCATACGCAAAAGATACTTGTCGATATATTCGGGTTAATCTTTGAAACGGTTGAAGCGATTCCTATGGGACCTTACAGTCATATGTTGGAATTGATCAAAGATATACACTGCTTTTTTAAATTGTTCATTGATTATAATTAAATTAGATTTTTCACGAACATCAGTACACAGTCCAAGTGTTCTATGAAGAACTGAAGTGTAAAGTTTACGAAACGTCAGCACATAACAAAATACCCCTAACCGAAACAAAAAAACTAGACAGTAATAAAATAACAACTAATAGTAATTCATTTTTATCGTTTAACTTGAATATTTTTTAAGTAATATACAAAGAATGATGGAGTAAAATCGTGAAGATCTACTACTAAATCACTGCCTCGCTTACTTATGTTATTAAAGTTAAAAACAATTTTATAGGATCTGTCTGCAATACGTTCAAGTTGACATATAATACGCTTAGCATAATGCTAATTGTTTTTTTTTTTCCGAGATGATTTCACCCAATAACTCAGATAAAAAAGCTTATAGTAAATAGATAGATACAATACATTTGAATTACTTAATTTTCAAAAAACAAGAACTTCAGATGTTTAATTTTTGTCATTAAATTACTTTTATATGAACTCATGAATATTAATTCATTGTAGCTGATGATACGACAACAAACATTGCATGAATAGTGTGTATAAGATATTAATGACCACGTAACAGATAAATATAAATGTAAACAAAGGCAACATTTCTCCCTTAACTAACATAAAATTCTTCGAGATCTAAAGGGTTGAAATCAATTGTTTGTGCCAACTGGTGTAAAAATAATAAGTTTATTGAATATTTCACAGTCATGGTCATGTTGTTGTCATTTATTCCTTTCCTGGACAATGGTGAATTTTCACATTTCCCGAAAATAGAAACATCCACATTTTCAACTATGCACCAACTAATTTAATCTAGGCCTTCCTCTGCCCCTGTTTACTTCTGTTTCTGCTTCTAGCATGTCTCCAATTAACTCTTCACGTCTCAGAGTGATTTCATTTAGTTAATAGCAACTCAATCTTGTGCTATCATTTGTTTTATGTCTCTATACATCTTTATCCCTTCTGAATTAGTATGGAAAATAAGGTTAAAAATGAAAAATGTACCTAATAAGAAAAAATAAAATAGGCAGACTTGGTGATCTTTTCAATTCAAGCGAAGATGCACATTTTGGTTGTTTATATGAATTTTTCTACACCACGTCGTAATTTTCAAAAGATGATGTCGCCTTTTGACTATCCCTATGTTCGGTTCTCTACTACCCACTAGTGTACAGTTATGTTTGTAAAATTAATAGTTTAAGTAATAGAAGAAGGTATAGGTACAACAAATACAGGGTTATTCACAAAGTTTTCCCGCCACTCAACGAGCGTGTTCTTATCCGTCATTTAAAATAAAAAAGGGTCTAATTCTCAAAAGTAAGTGAATTATGAGAAATTGTAAATATATTGAAAATATTTAAACTCAGTTTAACATAATTACAACGTCAATTATAAAATAATAAATTTGTAATCCGTCACAATTCCCAAATTTTTGAGAATCGGATCTAAACTAATATGGACTTTTGTGCTTAAAATGACCTTTAGAACACACTCTTTGAGTGGAGGGAAAACTTCGTGAATCACCCTGTACACGACGGAAATATTAAATTCAATTTGACTGATGTTGTTCTCCGTAAACATAAAAGGAATATTGGCAAATTTCTCTTAGGTTTCTATTTTAAACTTTAAATACGACTTTTTGTCTTCGTTGTATTATGGATTCCATAATAGTCTCTTCATAGTTCTGTAAAGGCGAACTGTCATTAAAATTTTTCAAAAAGTAATGTCAAATGTAAAGGTGAATTTGCATAGGATGTTGAATGGTTATATAACTGTAAAATTGCTGCTATCTCTTTGTATTGGTATATAAATTTGAATAGCAGACGCAACAGTGAAATTAATTATCTAAATTCTAAATTTGATACTTCAGATGCAACATAATTTTAAATTATTAATAAATAATTCCAGTGGCGTAACTGATTAACTGCGGTTTCCAATGCAAAAAATAGATGGGACGTCTCAACAAATATTTACTAATTTATTAGTTGGATTTTATTTTACAGGTTGCGGTAGGTTAGGTTAGGCTAGATTTGCTTGATTTCATCTTCTTTTATATCTATACACATTTAACACCCTCATATATAAAATATATAAGTGTATATCTGGTATATCGAAATAATAGACTTCTTAAGTTCATATGATTATTTGTCTGTCTGTAGGTACTATATCCTGTATTTATTATAAATAATTCAAAATACTTTCACCCGTTTGTATACAGGTCTAGGTACATATATAATAAGGAAGCCAAATTAAATCAAATAGAATTTAGCACAAGCTGAAAATTTACCTTGAAATCAAAAATAAACACTACAAACAATCAATAAAGATAACATAATTTTATTATGTATTATAACAATGAAATGTTTTGCAGTTAACATTACAATACTTACGTACCTTGTCAAATTTATAGCCTGTTTTACTTACTTTAATATCATATTATTACATTATTTCCTGGACAAAGAAAAATAAGTCGATAATAATTAATGTATCTTTTTACTTAAAGTATGGACTTTCTTTCAATCAGTTTCTTTGAAGTAACTGCCTCGGCTTTCGTGTGCCACTGATGGTTTTATGTAGTGGAACTGTCTAACGCATTATAAAACTCCGTCATTTCTTTTTTTTTGTTTATATTCTGTGACATAAAATTCCCACTGATTATGTATTTATAAAACTGGAAATATTAAGTTTTAAATATTCAGTGTTATGATCCGTTTTAAAGTTTCCTTTTTGAATGGCAAGTGTTTTAGGAACTGATTACCGTAGCAAATTATGTATACATTTTATTTAATGATGTTAGCTAAGCTGTCAGGATTGTTAAAGAAGAAGCTCATGAAAAATTCGACAGTTACTAAATTTTTGTTCATTTAAAATTCAAATGCAGAGTTAATTGAATAGTTTGACGGACACTGATTTCTAACAATGGAACTTAAAAAACGCAATTAAAGGAAATCAAGATTATCTCTCCGATATCAGAGCAGTAAAATTAATTAACCGGTGGCGTCTTCATGAAATGTTTATTAGTAGTGTTAATTAGTCGTTAAATGTCTTCATTTTTTGTTTGTACCATTTTACAATAATAAGCACAAATTACCAATTATGAAAAACATTTATTGACACAAATTAAGAATTAATTAATGAAATAGTTCCGTGCCTTACCTATTGCAGATAACGCACAGGTGTAAGCTGTGTTAAATCGCATTGAAGTTAAACAAGAAATTTGGAAAATGTCTTTGTTGGAGGGTGCAAATTAGGTGCACTAAAAAAGGATTTTTCAAAATACGTAATTCAAAATGGGGAGTAAACATGGTAAAATCGTATTCCCGATACCTAAATTTGTATTATTACTTTTCAAAACAAATAAAACACATGTTTAAGGATTTTTTAAAGATGTTTAGTTGTGGACGTTAATCTTTAGGTTTTAAACACAACGATAATGAAATAAAAACTAGGCAAACGGATTTGTAACATGCACAATTTGTAAACAATTACGTCAGTGCAGAGCAACTGACGAAAAAGAGAATAGTTCAAAAGAAAATTCTGTGTTGATTTCAGATAGCGGATTAAGAAAAGTCATACATAGAATTTAACCCTCTCCGTTTAAAAATGAATCAAAGTTTATATCAAAAATCCACACGCGAGTTACAGCTATATACAATAGTGTAAAAATGAGAACCGGACACAGGTATACTGCATAATTTGGAATCATCAAACGGCAAGATCAGGGGTGGTCAACCCAAATGATCTTGCAGGTCACTTGGAAATAAATCACAAGTCCGTGGGCCGCATATAAAATTATTATCTACCTGTTAGATCTAGATCCGCCATAATTGTAAACTCATTAATAAAACAGCCAATATTTATCATTTATTCACAAGAATATTGTTTTAAAACTAAAGTTAATTTTCACTCAGTTTCAACAGTTAATTTTTGAATATATAGTTGGACAAATAAAGTATTTTTATATACATATATTCGTTTTCACTAGTTTGGTCATTATTATCATCGTCTACATGTACATAGGGTGGTCAGTCCTAAGACTGGTTGGACACGCATCTCGACTCTTTTCTATCTTGAGCTAATCTTCGCAATTCCCTAAAACTAGAACAACCCACATCCTCAATTATTTGTGAACAGTAATCTAATGTAGGTCTACCTCTACTCCTTTTAACTCCTAATATGTCTCCAACTAGCCCCTCATGCTTGAAATGGTGTTCTACCAACTATTTCGCCTATTTCTTATTGGCTTCTATAGCACCGTCTGTTTTCTTACTTTTACTGATACCTCCTCATTTCTAAAACCTTGTTAACCTCGTTATTCACCTGTAACACCATATTTCAAATGCTTCTAACTTTTTTCCCAGCACTCACCGTCCATTTTTCGCACCCGTTTAGGTCCGTGGTCCAGTCATACACTTAACAATCTTTTTCGAATTTCTAAATTAACTCGATTCGACCCTGAGCTATTCTCAGTTTTATATCTTAACTAATCCTTCCATCCTGAATTATCTGACTTCTCAGTTACCAAAAATTAGCGATCCTGATAAAATAAACACTTTTTCTAAAATTATGATGAATATCGCAGGCCGGAAAAATGTTCAAGGCGGACCGCGGGTAGGACACCCCTATGTTCAGTGAACTTCTTTTCATAACTGTATAACACTCTTTCTGTCTTAATATTGAGATAACTGTTCTATATTAATAAACTCGGGAATAAAATCTATTATTTTTTAAAATTTTGTTTGTATCTTTCTAAGTTTACTGAAGGTTTGCGTTAAAACAATTGGTGGATGTTTAATTACACAGCACAAATAATTATAAAATAGATATTTCAATGCGTTCTTTGTAATATACTTCGACAGCACTCCTTGTTTATTGTAAACTCAGTTCGAAATGCCTATATTGAAGAAAAATCTTTTGTTTCGATAGGTTAAATCACAATTTCTTATAATACAGTAGAAATTTATAAACAAATACAAATTGTTATAGTTTCTAGAATTAAAATTGTAGCAGATGTAGAAAAATTCCTATCAAAATAAGGAAGTGAATTAGCATATCAGTAATAGAGAAGCGAAAATACGGTCGACATAGTAATTATTTATCCATTTAGTTATTTAACGCGCAAGTAAACATCTAAAACTTATAACTCATTTTAAATACCGTCTTAGGTGTTAGTACAAAATTAGAATATGATATCTGTCACGTTGAGATGCGGTAGTAAATCGTCAAGTACTAAATGGCAATTTTTAACACCGATATGTTGTAATATTTTTTAAAACGCGACATCCAAGGATTTCGATCGATTTCTTGTTACGAACAAACGCACAAAAAGTTATTGCAAACACACTGAATTTTTGCAAAACTGTCAGTGTATATTTCATTCGTTCACTAGTAATTAAAAAGATATTAGACAGTTTGCGTAATCACGTAATGTCACTCCACAGTTTTTAACGCGAGACAGTCGCTTTTGCGTTGGCTTCGTATGGGTATACGTGACAGCAATGGTGAAAGAGGGGTTGAAATAAACAAATGAATAAAGGTCGTACTGGATGAGGTGTAATTGGGAAAATTGCCCTAGCATGGATGATGGTCATTGTGAATTAGTTTTTTGTTTGAAAATTGTAATCATAGCTACAAGAAGTGGCGTATCTACAATAAAACACTGTAAAAAATATAATGTCAATTGCGAAGGAGCGAATGAATAATTTCACTGCTTCATTCTCGAATTATCGAATTATCCTGAGAAGAATTGTGTTACTCGAGCTTATAATTAACAGTACTCAGGTATATTTGGCCTATTTAAATGTGTTCTGCATCTTGTCAAGAACAGTAAAAAATTTGTTAAAAAAGTATAGTAAACATCGTAGAGACGCTCTTGAAACGTAGCGCCTTCTGTGGTGACGAATTTTGCCTCCCCCTCTAAAGCCGGCATTAATCCTACATCACCATAAGGTCGTCAGTCCTAAGACTGGTTGGATACGCACCTCCACTCTTTCCTATCCTGAGCTAATCTTCGCATTTCCCTAAAACTAGAACAACCCATATCCTTAACTATTTGTGAACAGTAATCTAATCTAGGTCTACCTGTACTCCTTTTAACTCCTGTTTCTGCCTCTAATATGTCTCTGACTAGACCTTCATGCCTGAGAAGGTGTCCTACCAACTCATCTCGCCCATTTCTTATTGACTTCCACAGAGTCCTCTGTTCTTCTATTCTTTCTAATACCTCTTCATTCATTTATAACTTTCTCTATCCACGGTGAAGAGGTACTGCAAATAATAGGAGAACAGAGGACTCTATGGAAGTCAATATGAAATAGGTGAGATAGGCTAGTAGGACACCTTCTCAGGCATGAAGGCCTAGTTAAAGTCATATTAGAGGCAGAAACAGGAGTTAGGAGGAGTAGAGGTAGACCCTACAATTATATTTTTCAGTGAAATGCAATAGAAAATAACCGTCTTTCCAATATTGCCGCCGGTAGCCGCATCATGATGCTACTTCAGCTAGTTTGATATTACAAAAATTGAAAATTGGATTAAAGAGCGGGTCATCTGGAACGTTACTAAAGTTTTTTGGGCTTGGGTGAACGCGAAAACACTAATATTTCGTACGTTACGTAGAAAACTCACGTTAACGTTCATGTCACGTAGGTTCGCAAACTGTCTATTATTGCTCTGTCAATTTTTCATCATAATTCCTACGGATTGTCGTAATGATTAGAAGTTAATGGTTTTTTTTTGGGTGTGAAAAATCGATTAAAAAAATTGCGTCAAATTAGCTATTATGAAATCATGAAACAAGTGACGCAGCCTTCAAAATATTCTAGAATTACGATGGTTTTTCTTTTTAAATAATTAAATAAAACAAATTGACTCATAAAGGGTGTTTGAAACTAAATTTGTAATATTAACTAAAATATCTATCAAATTTATTTCTGCTGGGATTTTATTTTTACAAATTCTGGTGCAAATTGTAATTTTTATTATTTACGCTTACGCAGCAACGGGCTAGCGGGATAAATTGTAAATATTGTAGCGACCACGAGCGTAATTGTGTGCGATCGGGCATACGTGTGTGTGAGCGGCTTATCGATTCGCCGACTAGCCGCGGGCGCTTTTCTTCATGTGTGCCGTATCTGTAAACGTGTGTGTCGTACCTGCGTTCCGGGAAAGCAATTAAACCGTTCAAAGAAAACGAGACTTCTCTGGACGGCTGGAGAATGTTCCCGAAAGGAGGCAAGGGAGTATAAAAAGGAAGAGACGATCGCCGAAGTAGAGTAGAAATAAATTGACCGTTGCAGAAGTGAATCAAGAGATAAATTGACAGTGATAGAAGTGAAATAAATAGAACAGTGAATAGTAACAGTAGTGTAAATAAATAGAATAATTACCGAAGTTTAGTAATAATTTAATAGTGTTTTTAAGTTCAATAATAATTAGTGTAAATAAATAGTTTTCTTCTTAAATGTTAATTTGTTAAACCCACGAGCATTACAATATCTCTTTAATATTTAGATAAATTTTCCTTTTATATATATACGAGTAGAATACTCTGTAAGATAAGCATATTTATCTGATACTAATAAATTGTGAAACATTAGTAGCTTTCTAATCAAAATTAACACGTCTTTCGAGGGTCATTCATTGATTTTCTGTTACTCAAAAATAAAATGTATAAGAACACGGCAAACTGAGTCAATAATACTCATGAAAATTTGCTTTCGTATAAGAACTGTTACTTTCTTATCACAAACTTACAAAGGTAACCGTTAGCATGTTTTAGAAAATAAGGGACATTAAACCTTCAATATATTACGTAGGAAAGATTTAATTTGTAAAGCAAATGTTGTACTATGAATAGTTAAACCGACATTTCAATTCAATTGGCAGTAAAAATTATTAATATGCAGACATGTAGTGTAATATTGGTATGTATGTATGTAGTAGTTTATATGTAAATTTGGAAAAATGCCAAGCCTTTTTGTAAATTGTATAATAATTTTCTGCAAACATACCGATAATACGTTAGATTGGCCTGTTCGAGCAGGTGACTATTGGGAACTGCTTGTACCTAATAAGTTTGTATAACATAAGAATTATGTAAATTTGTTTAATTAGAAACACTTGATATGGTATTCACCAGAAGTGACCAAACAAAATGTTTATGAATGTTCTATTAGACCGCACCTTTGAATTTAGTTTTGATTGCAAAATGCTTCGTACATACATACCTTTTATCGTTATATAATATATTAGCACGAATAACTTTTCATCTTTTAAAAATAGAATCGCAGTAAGAAAGAATAAAAAAACAGTTAATTTGCAAAAATGCAGGAATCCATATAGCCGTTAGATATTTGAAAATATATCTAGGTGAAAATAAAAACAACATAACACATGATCATAGGGGTGTTGGTTTTCAAAATGATGAAGAACTTAGTAGAAACAGGGGGTAGATGTAGAGGATGAAGGTGTTCTATTTGGTGTGACTAAGATATTGCTGAAAAGGACCCTACCAGATCCTTAAGGAAAATGAACACTTTGAAACTTTGGTGAATGCAACTTTAAGGGACGATATCTCAAAAAAATGAGTTTTTACGACTTAGCGTCTATTGAGACTTTTGATCTAGATGTCGAAAACTACCAGAATCCAAAGTTTCAAAAAGTTGGACAGAGAGTAATTTCCCGTAATGGTCTAGCGGGGTCCTTTTACAGAATCGTACACTTCGAGGTACCTAAGGTGGTTTGGTCCGTAACTCTTTATTTTTACTTATCTCTAACGGTTTAATCGATTATTTTATATTTAAAACCGTCTTGTAAAATTGTCAAAAGTAGGTTTCGATATTTCCGACTCTGAATAACGTACACATTTTGCCCATAGCAAAAAAGGGATAGCAATTAATGCTAAAACGAACTGTCCAAACCCCAGCCTTGTAGCTTTTATAGTATAGATACTATTTGGTCTCATTCAAACAGCTGAAATCGTGTTTTTTCTATAATATTTAGATAAATTTTCCTTTTATATATATACGAGTAGAATACTCTGTAAGATAAGCATATTTATCTGATACTAATAAATTGTGAAACATTAGTAGCTTTCTAATCAAAATTAACACGTCTTTCGAGGGTCATTCATTGATTTTCTGTTACTCAAAAATAAAATGTATAAGAACACGGCAAACTGAGTCAATAATACTCATGAAAATTTGCTTTCGTATAAGAACTGTTACTTTCTTATCACAAACTTACAAAGGTAACCGTTAGCATGTTTTAGAAAATAAGGGACATTAAACCTTCAATATATTACGTAAGAAAGATTTAATTTGTAAAGCAAATGTTGTACTATGAATAGTTAAACCGACATTTCAATTCAATTGGCAGTAAAAATTATTAATATGCAGACATGTAGTGTAATATTGGTATGTATGTATGTAGTAGTTTATATGTAAATTTGGAAAAATGCCAAGCCTTTTTGTAAATTGTATAATAATTTTCTGCAAACATACCGATAATACGTTAGATTGGCCTGTTCGAGCAGGTGACTATTGGGAACTGCTTGTACCTAATAAGTTTGTATAACATAAGAATTATGTAAATTTGTTTAATTAGAAACACTTGATATGGTATTCACCAGAAGTGACCAAACAAAATGTTTATGAATGTTCTATTAGACCGCACCTTTGAATTTAGTTTTGATTGCAAAATGCTTCGTACATACATACCTTTTATCGTTATATAATATATTAGCACGAATAACTTTTCATCTTTTAAAAATAGAATCGCAGTAAGAAAGAATAAAAAAACAGTTAATTTGCAAAAATGCAGGAATCCATATAGCCGTTAGATATTTGAAAATATATCTAGGTGAAAATAAAAACAACATAACACATGATCATAGGGGTGTTGGTTTTCAAAATGATGAAGAACTTAGTAGAAACAGGGGGTAGATGTAGAGGATGAAGGTGTTCTATTTGGTGTGATTAAGATATTGCTGAAAAGGACCCTACCAGATCCTTAAGGAAAATGAACACTTTGAAACTTTGGTGAATGCAACTTTAAGGGACGATATCTCAAAAAAATGAGTTTTTACGACTTAGCGTCTATTGAGACTTTTGATCTAGATGTCGAAAACTACCAGAATCCAAAAATTTCAAAAAGTTGGACAGAGAGTAATTTCCCGTAATGGTCTAGCGGGGTCCTTTTACAGAATCGTACACTTCGAGGTACCTAAGGTGGTTTGGTCCGTAACTCTTTATTTTTACTTATCTCTAACGGTTTAATCGATTATTTTATATTTAAAACCGTCTTGTAAAATTGTCAAAAGTAGGTTTCGATATTTCCGACTCTGAATAACGTACACATTTTGCCCATAGCAAAAAAGGGATAGCAATTAATGCTAAAACGAACTGTCCAAACCCCAGCCTTGTAGCTTTTATAGTATACGAGGGTGGATTGATAAGTTTCCGGCCTGACCAAGAAAAACAAGGTTTTTAAAAATTTTTTTTTTATTTCTCAACATAATCTCCTCCAAGGCTGATACATTTCTCATAGCGGTGTTCCAGTCTATTAATGCCATCTCTATAGACTGATTCGTCAAGCTCCTCAAAATAACCATTTACAGCTTCGATTACTTCTTCATTGTCCGCAAATCTCTTACCGCCAAGCCATTTTTTGAGATTAGGGAACAGAAAATAGTCACTCGGGGCTAGGTCTGGAGAGTAAGGAGGGTGCGGCATCAATTCAAACTTTAGATCGTTGATTTTAGCCGTCGCAACGATTGACGTGTGCGCTGGTGCGTTATCGTGATGAAACAAGATTTTTTTCTTCGCCAGATGAGGTCGTTTAATTTTCACCTCGTGGCTCAAACGTTGCAATAAGTCTGCGTAGTATTGACCAGTGATAGTATTACCCTTTGCAAGGTAATCAATGTATATAATACCTCTTGCATCCCAAAAAACAGTAGCCATAACCTTGTTCGCCGAAAAAATTGTTTTTGCCTTCTTTGGAGTTGGTTCCCCTGGTCCAATCCACTGTTTAGACTGTTCTTTGGTTTCAGGAGTGTAGTGGTGGACCCACGTTTCGTCAACGGTTACGAATCGACGCAAAAATTCGCTTGGATTACGCTTATACAATGACAAATTTGCGGTAGAAATGTTTTTTCGAATCAATTTTTGGTCGACTGTTAGCAAACGCGGCACCCATCTTGCACAGAGCTTTTCCATATGCAAATGTTGGTGCAAAATATGTTGCACACGTTCATATGACATCTTACAGGTCTCAGCTATCTCACGCACTTTCAATCTGCGGTCTCCCAGCACTATTTGATGAATTTTTTCGATCATATCTGGAGTTGTGACCTCAACGGGGCGTCCTGAGCGAGGCCCATCAGAGGTGCTCACACGACCCTTTTTAAACTCGGAAACCCACTGCTTAACGGTTGAATATGACGGGGAGGATGTCCCCAGTGTTGAGTCCATCTCTTTTTTAATTTCCTTCGGCGTTAACCCCTTCAAATAAAAGTATTTGATGACAGCACGATTTTCCTGCTTTTCCATTTTTACGAAAACCACAGAGGCGTCTTGTTCAGCGTGCTGTCAAACCTACACTAGCAAGGAGATCGGGCTGAAACTATAGCTACAAGCTATCCAAGGATGGTACTATAGAATGTCACCTCAAGGTAGGCCTAGTGGCGTCATCTCTTGGTTAGGCCGGAAACTTATCAATCCACCCTCGTAGATACTATTTGGTCTCATTCAAACAGCTGAAATCGTGTTTTTTTGAAAAACACTTGAATATTTCCAAAACCAGTAGAGGTAGGTATAGGGAACTATCAACAAACTTAACTTAAAATTAAACAGAGAAACAAAAACTTTAAAATAACGAAATTAGATAGCGTCCAGAAGAAATGGAACACCCTGTATGACTGCACATATTTTCTGTATATGCACCATATCATTCCGGACCACTTTTATAAAAACATCTTTTTATTAAATTTATAATAACAGAGGTATGGAGACAAAATCGCCTTAGTTGAAACACCCTGTGTAATTTAATTGAATTCTCGAAGAGCGAACACATGAGTTGTGACAAAAGGGGTTGTTGAAATAATCTAAATTGTCTTGATTGCTTGTCATTGTCATGAAGATTATATGGTTTCAAATATATGGGGGTTAAAAGACTATCGTCCCAAAGGACTCCATACAGAGAGTCAGTAAAGATATTTATTGAGTTCCGACGTCTGATCAGAACATAACTGAATGTCACAAATTTTTCTGAAGTGTTCGAAACAATGAAATAAAACTATTTGAACCTTCTTTGAGTTTTGAAATTTTTAAGCTATTTTTCCAAAGAACCATTTTCTTTACACAAACGGAAAAGGATTTCGCATTGTGAGAATTTAATCTTGTTTCAAAATAAGCGACTAATTGCACGATCTAAAAACCCAAATAGACGCTAAAGTGTGCAATAAGTCTCGCTGATTACTGTTGAATGTGTGGCAGAAAAAACTAATTGCTAGACGTCGATGCAGCACGCGTAATATGTAGCCGTAAGCAACACAATAAGGCACGCACTTGGCGCTCAACACCTTTTGTAACCTATTACAAATATCGGACGTGATGAGTGGAATTTTTAAGTTGTATGTATGTTGTATAGTACGCATTAGTTATTATTAATTCAATTAATCAAAACTGACATTTTTAGCAAATTACTTACGTAATATATCAACAAAAAAAAAAACACTTAGAAATAATAAGTATTATTAGGTAGTATTGTTTTTTGGTGTGCTTATAATCAAACTTTTATGTAAGTATTTTATATTTATCAATTTTTATTTTTATTATTTTATTATTGTAAACTGGGTATTTTACTTCAACTGTACAAGATGGTTTAAAATTGGGAAGTTTTCGATTTCAGGCCGATTTTCGAAAAAGTGTATTCATCAGATTTCAACGTTTTGAGATCATAGGATGCTAAAGCTCAAAAAGCTACGCCGAATGCCATTAAAACAAGTTGATTCGTTCGAGAATATTGTTAACGAAAAAATTAACAAACAACATTCAAAATCCTAGTGAAATCGAGATTTGGTACTCGGCTATATCTGTTTGCGCTTTGCAATATTAACAAATGCTATGGATCATACCTAAACCGGTTGATTCATTTAAAAGATATTTTTTACACACTTGTCTAAGCATTTATGAATTTTTTTTTCAAGCGCCGAATTTTGCCTCCCCTGGGAATTAGTNCGTGCTCCAAACATACACCTTTAACAACCTTTTTCGAATTTCTAAATTAACCGTTCGCGAGCATAGAAGTGACTTCTTTTTATTAAAGGCGACACGACCCTGCGCTATCCTCTGCTTTATATCCCTACTACTCCTTCCATCCTCACTTATCTGACTTCCTAGGTATCTAAAATCAGCCACTTCTTCTAATTTTTCGTCTGCTATCTTTATATTCGCTCTTTTCCTACTTTTTCTTCCCTTGCATATCAGTATTTTTGTTTTACTTTTATTTATTTTCATACAATATTGTTTTGTCAATTTACTGATAACTATATTAAATTATTTGTTATTTCGATATAGTTTTTGTGTTTAGTTTGTCTCATGAAGAAGAATACATTAACACGACCGAACCGTTACAATTTCTGTCATTTGTTAGTATATCAGGTTTTGTTTGTTTGTAACAAAAAAATGCAAATTTTTAGAAAAACACAAACCAGTTTAAATGAACTTTTAAAAAATTGTCTTTGGCACCTATGTATTTGGATTTACCTTCTTTTTCAACGGAATTAAAAGAAATAATGAACCGGAATATGAGCTCAACTATCAAATTTGATAAAATTCAAAAAAGAATAAGTTATTTAAAATAATATGTATTAAGTTTATTATTATACCATACGAACACTTTTTACAAATAATAAATTAAGTATTTTCCTTAACAAAAGAACCAATCTGAAAGGCAACTATGTTGAATAAACTTTCTAATTCGTTTGAAAACATTGTTAATTCTAGAGATGCTTCAGCATAAAAAAGGATAACTAATAACGGCCGCACCTGTCTGCTACCATTATTATTTGTTCGATGGTTGTTTAACTAAAACGCTACTTCCTTAGGGTGTGTGTTGATGGAAGACATCTAGCTTAAGATTAACATAAATATCCTTTATAAGCAAGAAAGATGCCATGAAGGCAGTCTAATGATCCAATAGAATATAATTATTATTCTAAACATAAGCACTGAATAGACAATTTAAATATACCTTGGCAGCTTCAACAACATAAATTATATTACCTAATGATGTCGAATTATTCTGAAAACGTTTTATCCAAATACATAGATGACAAAAGGTAACTTTTGATATCAAACTTTGATTTTTTCGTTTTAAAAAATATTTAAAGTACATGAAGTACATAAACGACCTTGTTATTTATTAAATAATAATTGTAAATACTTTGGCGTACATGTATACTAACAAAATTAGTTGTAATTTAATTGCTTGTTCATTAACAGTAAATTTTTGTCCCGAAGCATTTACGAGCCTCCTTCCCCGCACAATTGGGCAATTTGTTTATTATAGATTACGTAAGTAATATTACTTGTTTAACAATGCGATATATTTTTAAGAAATATGTATAAACAACAGCTCAAAATTAAATTGTGATAATTGCTAACAAGTGGCAAATAATGTAATTGTAATTATGTATGAGCCTGAAGCAGTCGAGCACTTCATTATTTACTGTTTTATTAACGACAAAAATCCTAAATAAAAATAAATGAACGGCAAAAGTCCTAACATTCGTTAAAAATCGTAAAAATACTAAAGTTTTTAAAACATTTCTTAAGTCATTTTCAGTTGAATCTCAAATAGAACCTATCACCTTTGCTTGTTACAAAGGATTATAAAACAGATGATTAGTTCATGCGTTAAAGTATCTAGAAATGAATATATTCCCAACGATCATTTACCTAATACATGTATTTAACATTCATATTAAGTAGTAGCCAATTTCCAGGTTAATATTGGTCAAGGTGAAAAACAGCGTTAACTGTTAAATATTAATCGGTACACAAAATTATTTAAACTGGACCACCCAAATTAAATAGAAATATTTTAACGTTCTCAAATACAGAAACGTAGAACTTTTTTTGAATTTTATCTGATTAATAATAAATAAGCATCGCGTAACCATTTACACAAAAACAAATGCATTATTAATACATTCTACTCATAATACGCAGCCTGACTAAACATACCTCATGATCCCATCCAAATTTACTGATACTTACAAGTCCTATTCGAAAACGACAAGAGAAAACTGCCACTCATATACGTAGAAAGAAAAGAATTGTTTGTAAATCTTTCGTAAACAGTTTTTTTAATGCAGTAATTTCTTTGAAACTATAAACTAAAGAGTACTTTTATTGAAAAATAAATTTGGCGAATGTTATTCTTTGATCCAGGAATGCATTAAGATACTGATGAATACTTTTCAAGACGGGTGAAAGTTTTTAAAAACTGCAATGGGTCATGACCACCAACCATAGAAATCGGTCATGAAATATGTAAGGCATACATCCAAGGCAATAACTGCTTCAGTTACAAACTGCATACGCAATAATAATGCAATTACAGAACCTGACATTATTTTATGACTCATTCATTCATAAAACGTCGGAAAGTATTGGATGTAACAAAATGAAACTTAAAACACCACCAATTGTCCCGTATAGGTTTTGACAATTAGTTTTTGACAATATTGTAATTACACATTTGAATTATGCAACGGTTTGTAATGAAAGGCTCTTGGGGAAGGGGGTTGTACAAATTTAAATTAAAGGTACATATTTTTTACTTTCTCAGTTCTCTAGTGAGAAGAATTTTCTAAAATTGGTTGATCCATATAGAGTTTTAATTGTTTTATAATTTACCAAGCATGCAATTGGTGTTTCCTTCTACAGTAACATCCATTGGAAATGGATAAAGGTGTGACCCATGATACGGCAAGAAATATTTTATTCCATTAACTGTGAGCTACATGGCCTAGCGGTTTAGACCATTCCCATGTAGGAACTGTCAGAGTTGACGATTGGGTGAACTTTGGCCCAATGTTGGGCTGCTAACTTTAGCTTAACGGAGTTTATCCAAGGTTGGGTTAAGTTACGTATACAATTGATCTACCAAGAATGGTTAGTTTTTTGTCTTACACCAGGGCCAATGTTCGGCTGATTAATCTTGGGCCAGCTNAAATTATTTCTCACTCGCACAAAAATGTCAGGCATTTGGCGAATTTCATTTGCAGCGATCATGACATCGTCCCATGTAGAAACTGCCAAAATTGACGATCGGGTGAACTTTGGCCCAACATTGAGTTGCCCAACTTTATCTGAACGGAGTTTATCCAAGGTTGGACCAAGCGAAGAAATAAAGATGAATTATAAATATTTATGGAATTAGTTGTATTCGTAATTTTATCATTCATTATAAACAATTATTCTCTTCATTCCAACGTTAAATAAGTCTTGGTTACTTAAAATAATTGTTGACATATAGTTTATTTACAAATTTTATTCCTTGGGCCACTATTAATTTAACTGTGGAAGAAGGCTGCGGTTGTCACTGGACCAACTCTGGCACATCTTTGGGATTCATCGTTGGTCCAAGGTTTTATGTCAAGCGAAACCTATGTTATCATTCTGTGGTTCAACCATATCTGGCCCTTAGTTGTAATTCAACTTTGTCCCAGAGCTAAGCCAACTTTAGCCTACACCTAACCTAATCGTACTTTCCTACATGGGATTGGGATTGCTTAGCATTTGGGAGAACACCGGATCGATTCCGGGTCCGTTTGCTGTGATCCATCTTTTCCTGTGGTTTTCTTGGACCACTTAAGAAAATGCTGGGGCAATAATATCCCACAGATAATCTTTCACTTTCATTTGTCTTCACTTCGTCAGTCTTATCCTTCTCACCTCAACTACCACCCATCTATTCCTACGATGCTTAAAAGGTGCCTGAAGAGGGTCTTCCGCCTTACCCTCAAGCGTATAGCCCGTAGGGATTGCCCGTCCACCAGCAGTAGTAACTTGTGGAAATGAAACAAGTAAAATTTTTTTTAATATTTCGGCCAGTGTTCTAATAATTGTTTGAAATTTTCTATAATAAGATTCTACAAACGGAGCGGTAAATGCCATCTGTAGTACAATGCTACATTTAGTGGAATTTAATATGTTCAACAAGGTTCATTTACATAGATGAATATCTTCTTGCTAAAGTAAATCCACGACGTATTTTATCACATGTGATAAGCAAGTTATCAAAATCGAACAAAGAGGTTCATTTTTCATATTTTGTTGATACTACCAGACGCGAATCACGATTTCAATCATGTTAGAACTCATCAGCACGTCGCAGACAACTTCGATACAGATAGCTCTTAATACAGCGTCTTATAAAATCTTAAAAACTTACAAACGACACGGTAAACGTTAATGCTACATTTAGTGGAATGTTGGTGTGTGTTCAGTCGAAGCTATTTACGACGTGCTGATGAGATCCAACAGGATCCAAATTGTGATCCGCATCTGGCAGACTGACCAACATGAACTTCTCTGATCTTCTATAATGTTCTAGATTGATCTTCCAAAATGTTCTAGATTTATTCAGTTTGGTATGTGTGTGGATTTACCACCAAACACCCGTTTAGAATGAGTGAGAATGTAAACCCAGCGATGCGGGTTGTCGTTAGCCAGTACCAACGTATTAAAAGCTAAATACAAATTTTCTGTAATTGTAAGTCATTTCACGAAACAGAAACACATCTCCTACTGTTTATATTAGGAAATTATACCAGATAGATACAGAAAATTTGGCACGCGTTTCACAAGTACACCTTCCATATTAGTATTTATGGGTCTAATGATGAATTTATCTTGGTATGCCTGCAAAAAATGGTAATACCTAAATGGAGATTGGAATTTTAAATAGGCGAAAATGTAACGCGAGGCTGTTAATATAGTTAAAGCATGATGTAGGCTTCGGTATTTATTGGCCAGTTTTAAAATTTTGCTAGGGTAATAAGTCACAAGGTAATCACGAAGACTAACCAATTTTCAGATGTAGTTGACATTTTAAAGAGAACGTTCAACATTAAGTGAATTGATGACAGTGCTGCGTTTTATGGTTGCTTTGGAATGTAGACGAAATTTTTCATAACAAGCGAGAGGAAGACGAATAACAAATAATACTGACAATTAAGAAAACGTTAGAATATTTAAATAAAAAGCACCTTTAACAGAGTGTATTGGGGATAGATATATAGGGGCAAAGAATTACAATACTTAGATCTGTAAGGAAGGATTAGAGATAGCCTTCAGTAAAATAAACGCGGCATTGAATACGATATGAAAATAAATAAAGGTAAATCAAAAATATTGGTATACAAGGGAGAAAAATGTAAGAAAAATTACAAGAAATCGCTGATTTCCGGTATCTAGGAAGTTAGACAGAGGTAGATTAGATTACTGTTCGCAAATATTATAGGGATGCTCAGTTTCATGACAATGCGATCATTGACCCAGGACTGGAAAGATCGGAGGTGTGTTCAATTAACCCCAACATTGAGGACCTTACGATAATAGATTGAGTAGGTATTTTTGATACCGATAAAAAGTGCTTTAGTCTTTTGGTTTAAATACAGTTCCTTCTTTGGAATTCATTTCGAAATTTCAATTTGGTTGCTCTATTCCATGCACTTTGATTTCAACCTCATACAACTACTTTCTTCAAAAGCTGGGACTAACAAAACCACAACAACAAGAAATCATCTTACAAAAAACAATTTGAAAAATTATTTTTAGGTAGTGCTATTGCCAATTTAGGAAAACCGTGCAGCCAACAATTTATGTGGTTTTACTGCTAGGACTAGGACTAGGAAAAGAAAAGGTTGGAAGCGTTCGAAATGTGGTGTTACAGGCGAATGATGTGGATACCGTAGATAGAGAAGGTTAGAAATCAAGAGGTATTAGAAAGAGTAGGAGAAGAGGGGCGCTATGGACATATTAGAAGCAGAAGCAGAAGTTAAGAGGAGTAGAGACAGATTAACATTACTGTTCACAAATAGTTAAGGATGTTAGATGTTCTATTTTTAGGGAAAATGGGAAGATTAGCTCAGAATAGGAAAGACCTGGTGATGATACAATAAACACTCTGTTTATCGTGTTATATAAAGGAAATCTCCCACCGTGAACAAACTAAACCTTCGGTATGGAAACGAATGTCAATTGGTCAGTGCGATAATGAAATTGAAGATGCTGTTATATCCTGACATCATTGACCTGTTGTTATAAAAACCAAGAGAGAATGCCTTAATACAAAAAGTTTGAATTCGATTTCCTTGGAAAACAATGATATTTAATTACTATTTTATGTACTGTTGAGTAGGTACCATATGAGCTACTTTCCTATTATAGTATTTGCTTGAACATTTACTAGTGACAGGAAGATTGTTTAATAGCAGATTCACCTGTTTCTCTTTCGATAAGCGTCAAGGTTGTTGAAAGTGAACCTCGTGCGTGTTCATGTGGTCAAATTAAAACACAAACAGCATATTAAATACAATCTCTTCACGTATATGGGAAACGAATACAAACACATGGACATAGATAAGTTATTACAAGAAATTGTGGAGAAATGAAGCATAATGAACCCAGTCTCTTTTGACCGATTATATAACGGTGTTTTAACGGTAAACGAAAAAGTTAATAAAAAAATATCAAAAAATTCCCCGCTCCATAAACAGAAAAAGCGATTATATAGATAGAAACAATTTCCTTAACAATAAAATTCTCGAAGAATAATTAACTTTTTTGCTAAATGATTGCAAACAAAAGAGGAGTTTGTGTTGCAATTGTGTCGACTGTATATTTTTACGTTTATTTGTATCATTTTTCATTAATTAAAAAAAAAAAGCAAGGGCCACGACTGTGTTATAACCAATTTGTAAATCATTCTTTTACTTGAACTGTTAATTTAACATAACTATCTATACACTAGTGGCATGGTTTAAGAAACCAATATAGAGATACTGCATTACATCAATCATCAAGAGGTACAAAAAAATACGTACAAATTCTTTCAGTTATCTTTTCACATAAATAATAAAGTAATATAAGTCCAATTAATATAATTCATAGTCTTTGAGGAGTGTTAGGTTTGGAGATAGTCTATAAAATATGTCACTCAGAATTTCACCTTTTTGGACCCCTTCTGTACTCTTTACCACACATCCAGCGACCCCTCGAATAATTATTACGTCACACTCTCTTATAGTCGGATTTTGGTCATTAAAATTGGTTAATTCCGTATGCATTTTCCTCTACAACCGATGTTCTTTCGAGAATGTAAGTTTTGAAGTTAAACGAAAAAATTGCAAATCATCACACCCAAATACATATGTTTATTTACAGGCTTTTAGGTACTTGAGATGAAAATGAAAAATTTTAAGAACTGCCAAAATTAAAATATAATTAACGAACTGCGAACATCACAGTTTCTACCCCCGTCTGCTTGTCATATCACATTACGCTAAGCAATTTTTAAAAAATTCCAACAAAGAAATGAGTAATTTCCATACATGGTCAATGTTTTGTCTTGCTGTATACCGTTTGTCCTACTTATTAGGTTATTTTATCGAGAAAAAATTAATTTTCATTCAGAATCATACAAAATTTTATTACCATATTTAACAGTTGGAACATGATGGGTCGGAATTACTGTCTAAGATAACAGTTTTAATAAATAATAGCTTATTTCGTAATGATTGAAGACAAGAATGCTGATAATTAATTTTTTTTTATCAAGCATCTTCAGAAAATAAACAGCATTAAGGAACACCTCTCTATGAAAATTTCAGGCCTGGACCTTGCTTCGCTTAATTTCTAGTATTTAAGCAACAAACTTTTTTTTATTAAACGTATTAGGCTTATGAAAATGAGACCTCTTTATACATATTATATGAGGCCTAGAGATAAAAATACTGGTATGCAAGGGAAGGAAAAGCAGAGAAAGAGCGAATATAAAGATAGGAGACGAAAAATTAGAAGAAGTGGCCGATTTTAGATATCTAGGAAGTCAGATAAGTCAGGACTGAAGGAGTAGTAGGGATTTCTATAAAAAGAAGTCACTTCTATGCTCGCGAACGATTAATTTAGAAATTTGAAGGTTATTAAAAGTGTATGTTTGGAGCATGGCGCTGTACAGGTGCGAATCGTGGACAGTGGGCGCGGCGGAAAAGAAAAAGTTAGAAGCGTTCGAAATGTGGTGTTACAGGTGAATGATGAGGATACCGTGGATAGAGAAGATTAGAAATGATGAGGTATTAGAAAGAGTAAGAGAACAGAGGACTATATGGAAGTCAATAAGAAATAGGCGAGATAGGCCAGTAGGACACCTTCTCAGGCATGGAGGTCTAGTTAGAGATATATTAGAAGCAGAAACGGAAGTTAGGAGTAGAGGTAGACCTAGATTAGATGACTGTTTGCAAATAGTTAAGGATGTGGGTTGCTCTACCTTTAGGGAAATGCGAAGATTGGCGCAGGATAGGAAAGAGTGGAGGTGCATGTCCAACCAGTCTTAGGACTAACTACCTTATGATGATGATGAGGCCTGGAGGATGTAGCTCCTCAGAAGCCGCTCTTCTTTAAAGACGGAACAGTTTATGTCATGTATTATGCAGACATGTACAAGTAAGACAAAATGTTCATCGANGCTTTCCCTGCACTTTAAATCTGTAATATCTTCGAAAATATTCATTTAAATTACATGCTGTAAAGAGCCATATTGATCTATATTAAATACACAATGTATTTAAAAGTACTTAATCGGATAAGGATTAATGATGTATTGCTTAAAATCACTTTGTAAATAAGCCATTATTTCTCGTAAAAAGTAAAGGATAAAAAATGGTTATTGTGGGTTATCTCTAAGAGATAGAGATATACCATCCCGGACTTTTTTGTAGACTTTTTTAAGATGTACAATACTGTGGTACATTATTTTGATCTATCTCGTAGGGTTCAGACAGCGTTTGCAATGTAAGCGCAAAAAAATGTGTTTATTTGCGACATCACATTAGAAACCTCTAAAATTATCAGTGTTTCTCTACTATATTATGCATGTATTATACATATAAACCTTCCTCTTGAATCACTATATTTATTAAAAAAAAAACGCATTAAAATCCGTTGCGTAGTTTTAAAGATCTAAGCATACATAGGGATAGACAGCGGGAAGCGACTTTGTTTTATACTATATAGTGGTGTTAATATCATCTTTTATGGAATCATTTTTAAATCAAGTCACTGGAACATATGATGCGCTCCTGTTGCTTAAATTACGATGAGGCAGAAGTAGAAACGTCTTTTTTCTGTCGCGTGTGTGTACAGCGTTTGTCCCTCTTTTGTGTATGAAGAGAATAAGCAGGAATACTTAAAACTTTAATAATTTGATATTACATTTTGATATAAAGTCAACCGTACGAGAAGTAAAACGAACAAAGTTTGCAACGTAATTTATTTAACACGGTCCCAAGATAAACAAATAAAAAAAAATTAATTTGATCATTGCTTTTTCGTCTATTTTCTTATTTCCTCAAGTGAAACGACGGCGACGGGTCATTTGCAATGGCGTTTTATTGTTATTTATGTGGAACGTAGGATTATAAAATTGAGTATCTTGTTTGTAAGTCATTGTTGCCGTCCGAACTTAACAATGATTGCGCCAAGAAGTGGAGGTGTTTACAAAGAATAGCGTTGCAAAATGTCTTGTTAAATAAATTTTAACAGGACGAGGCTAATTGCAAGTTACGGCTAAACTGGAATATAGTAATAATAATGGGGTGAGGCGAGTTGACACATACAAAAATTAATATCTTTAATACAACCGAGCAAACATATAGAAATAAGCAACGGAAATGCAAATACAACTTATATAAGACGAAAGTTATCGTTCAAGATTTTTCATAGCAATTTCCAAGCTGTTTCAGAAAATTTTTAGCCTTAGAATCAAATTGAGAATTGTTACTGACATAAAGCTTGAGGATTATACATTACAAGTATAAAGAATGAATTGTACATACTAAATATTAATGAACTTACGTTATACTTGTAATGCATAATCCTCAAACTTTATGTCAGTTGTATTTACATTTCCGTGGCTGATTTTAGATACCTAGGAAGTCAGATAAGTAAGGATGGAAGGAGTAGTAGGGATATAAAGCAGAGGATAACGCAAAATGTTCATCGAACATACACATCACTCATTTTTCTTGTAGACATTGTGTGTCTTTATATCTTACGAGTAAACATGCATAATTTAGTGACCGTGTGGATTATATTTTTTTCAACCACGTTTATTTAAAAATATCACCTGCTTCTCTAAAAATTGTTCTAAACTTGCAGAATTTACAAAATGTAACACNGATGACTGTTTGCAAATAGTTAAGGATGTGGGTTGCTCTACCTTTAGGGAAATGCGAAGATTGGCGCAGGATAGGAAAGAGTGGAGGTGCATGTCCAACCAGTCTTAGGACTAACTACCTTATGATGATGATGAGGCCTGGAGGATGTAGCTCCTCAGAAGCCGCTCTTCTTTAAAGACGGAACAGTTTATGTCATGTATTATGCAGACATGTACAAGTAAGACAAAATGTTCATCGAACATACACATCCCCATTTTTCTTGTAGACATTGTGTGTCTTTATATCTTACGAGTAAACATGCATAATTTAGTGACCGTGTGGATTATATTTTTTTCAACCACGTTTATTTAAAAATATCACCTGCTTCTCTAAAAATTGTTCTAAACTTGCAGAATTTACAAAATGTAACACCCTTCAAAATTTTAAATTGCGTTTAATTAACTATTAATACCGTCGTATTTTATAAAAAGATGATGTCACCCTTTAATCGTCACTAATGTGCACAAAACAAGGATAACCTAGAGAGTCACACCCCCTCCAAAATAAAAAAATTCGAGAAGTGTTTATATAAAATTTTACTACTGTGATTAGCTGTTTGACACGTAGAAGATATTGACGTGGTATTTTTAATATTTAATTGTTTTTTAAATTAGTGTAACTTAATTTGTTATTATATTCGAATTAATTACTGTTATTAAAACAGCTTAAATGAACGATCTACCAAATTACCATTTCGAAGTGTCGATTGCAGACACCACAATTTACGTTTTAGTATTGTTAAGGATAATTACACTTTGCACAGGATACAAATCATCATTCTGAATAATTATAACCTGCAATTGTATAGATCTTAATCAGTTTAATAATTCATTACGACAACTAGCGAGTATGTGTTTTGCAATACTTATTTGTTTTTTAACGTGAAATAAAAAATTAAGGCTACAGTTGTGCTTTTCAGATGAAACTTAATTTGATAACTAATTTTAAGAAAAAACAACATATTTCATCACAAATTTTAATTCACTCGACGAATAGTTGATGATATTTTTCTTAACAACAAGAATAATCGTAGTTACATAGAGTTCGTGTCGCAATAAAATTAATTTAATATGATCCACCAGAAACTGACAGATTAGGGTCGAATTTTACGAAATTCTCTCGTAACCTGTAATATGTGCAATTCTCATTATGCTTTTTTGGAACATAAAATACAATTTTATTACTGCAGACGTATCTAATTATCAGGATGACTGAAATGAACGCGCATATAAACGAAATTCGGATATAACGGACTTATTTTCGACACCAAAATTAGAATATACCAAAGCATAAACAGAAGAAGTTTGATTTAAATTGGATAATTGTATAGAAAAGAGAGTTTAAAATAAAAATTGAGTTGAATTGGAACTTATCCCAGCTTATTAAGATATTTGAATATTGTTATCTAAAAATCCCAATGATGTTTATTTGAATATCTCAAAATTTCCATGCATTACAGCAGTATGAGTCCAAATTTGAATTCAGGAACACAAATTTTTGAAATGACTTCCGCTTTGATTGTTTTTTGTCATACTACTTCATGTAGAAGCGTTCCCATAAAGGAAAATATGTAATTCAATTTTTACGGTTTTGAGGCTAGGATACTACTTAATGTATAGAAGCGTTCCCATTAAGGAAAACATGTAATTCAATTTTTAGGGTTCTGAGGCTAGAATACTACTCCATGTATATAAATGTTACCATAAAGGAAAATACGTTATTAAATTTTTAGGGTTCTGAGGCTATGATATTACTCCATGTATATGAATGTTTCCAAAAAGGAAAATACATAATTCAATTTTTAGGGTTTTGAGGCTAGGATACTACTTCATGTATAGAAGCGTTCCCATAAAAAAAATAAGTATTCCATTTTAAGGGTTCTCAGGCTAGAATACCAGGTACTCCATGTACAGAAGCGTTCACATAAAGGAAAATATGTAATTCATTTTTTAGGGTTCTGAGGCTAGGATACTACTCCATGTATATAAATGTTTCCATAAAGTAAATACGTAATTCAATTTATAGGGTTTTGAGGCTAGGGTACTACCCCATGTATAAAAGCGTTCCCATAAAGAAAAAACATGTAATTCCATTTTTAGGGTTCTAAGGCTAGAATACTAGGTACTCCATGTATATAAATGTTTCCATAAAGGAAAATACGTAATTCAATTTTTAGGGTTTTGAGGCTAGGATACTATCCACGTATAGAAGCGTTCTCATGGGAACCTATGAAGGAAAATACGTAATTCCATTTATTTGGTTTTTTGGAAACAGTTCAATAAGGTATATTTTTCCGCAAATTTTGACGCTGCAGTTGCGTCATGCCCATGTCATCCAATTGATACAGCGCCACATAAGTAGACAAGCAGGTACCTACCAACATACATTTATGGTCATCATTTTCAGGCCCATAGGCCCGTTTCTAACCGTACATGTTTATGTATGTTGACACATGTAATATTACGAAAATATCTGTTTAAAAGGTTGATTATCTGTAGAAAGGCCACAGTGTCACAATAAACAAACAGGCTTTTGATAGCATGGAAAATGAGCATGAATTTAAATTATCGCCTGTTTTACGATGACATAAATAATTATTGAACAGGAATTAAAAACCAGTTATATAATGGGTAATACTCACCGTTAGAATACGGCAACTTTTGTAAAACAGATAATCGTATATGCCAAGAAGAGGAATTCGCTTAATTGCCATCTTTCCATACTCGTTTAGAGTATGGGAAAAGGGTAATTTATTTTACTATATTTAAATATTATTAAGAACTGTTCAACAATCCGGAACAAGGAAATGAATCCTACCTTTTAAAGGCAAATATTTTTATTAGATTTCAAAATACGCAATAACCTTACAGGTATAGTGTGCAACAGCGTGCTGCTGTCAGAAAACACGATGTGAAAAATTCAAATTGATTCATCGTTTACCTAATTGAATGGCAATCTGGACGCTACACCTTTGTATAAATTTAATGTGTCTGTCGCATTGCTGAACTGTCAGTCCCTCTTCAGCCTCCTTTCAGGAATTGTGGGAATGGGGGGCTGGTTCGGGTGAGAAAGATGAGGCGGATGAAATGAAGACAGAAAAGAATGAAAGATTATCCGTGGAATATTCCTGTTTCAGCATTTGCCTAAGTGATCCAAAGAAACCACAGAAAAACTTGGACGAAGGCAGACGGAACCCGTAAGTCATGTCGTTCGGTGTATTACCCAGCCAGATAAGCGTCTTTTATTCAGACTGAAGGAGTGGGGCTAATGCGCGAGTGACCGGAGAGGGATGCTTAGACGTGAAAGGGGTAGCATGAACGATGGAAGCCAGGTGGCGCCATCCACAGCGGTACTCCGGCGAGTAATAAAACTACTGTGGAAATCGCGTGAAATCGATCGTATTTAAAAGTTCGGTGTTGATTCATTAAATGTTTCAATTTCAATTTCAATTTCATTATAAACAATTTTTTATCATATCTCTGCCCTACCGAAAGAGCAGCATTCCTTCATATACATCACATACCACGCTATTATTAGTCTAATTGTGTGAATAAATTTCAGTGTTGGATCATTACTGCACTCATTTTGAAAAGAAAAATTCTAAACTTCCTGACAAATTCATNGGGATAGAGGTAGACCTAGATTAGATTACTATTCGCAAATCTAGTTTTAGGGAAATGCGAAGTTTAGCACAGAATAGGAAAGAGTGGAGGTACGTGTCCAACCAGTCTTAGGACTGACGACCTTATGATAATGCACAGTAATAAACAGTACTTATTAGGCTATCGGAAGATTCGGAATTTCTTTGACAACCACAGTCGCAGAAATGGAACGTTAATATTTCACGTAATTTTCCAGAATAAGCTAGTTGACTTAATTTGAAAAATTGTTTAAGACGGCACATTGATATCTGTTTTACTCAAAAATACGTATTTTTTACAAAAAATTTAACATTTACCTTATGTATTCTGTATTTTCAAAAACCGATTTAAATTTACATCCAAAACATTTAAACTATCATGATGTAAGTATTCTTAAGATCATATTTCTAAGACTGCCATTTCTATCTTCTTGACTATTCTTTAAGCATTTCTGAGGATTCAAAATTTGTAATTTATTAAACATTAAAGTTACACGACTTCTCATTAATAAACAATGGACTAACATCTCGTAATTCCGTATTTTAAATTCTTTCAGCTATCTGAAGTAAAGTCAGTAAACAATACTTCTTCCGCAATTTTGCCTGGTCGGGTCGCCTCTGTGAGACATGCTTACTATAAGTAAGAAACTCACACAAGCTTAGCAAAACTAATTAATATAAAACGCATTATCTAAGCAAGTTGATACCAACGGACATATAAGAATTATTTTCCGACATACGCACGATTAGAGTAAATAAAATCGTAGAAATGTGGCGTTACAGAATTTCTCGTAATGCATTTACTGTACGTATGTATTAAACCTCTAGCTAGAGATACGGGGACCGATAGATATCATGGCAAAGTTTACGTAACACCCTACTCTGAACATTAAAGCTTATCTAAGTTAGAAGGAAATTGTCGAGCAACTATGACGTTCAGCTCGTGCTCAGTCAAACGGAAACACTCTTTCTCTCTCACGCGATATTCTATATACCTACTACAAACTATATGTATAAGTACCTAATACTGTAATATTGATTGGTAATTTTCTTAATGGAACGGATATCCGCATTGAACTATTATACTATAGGTACGTATCACTGACAATAGACATATGTAATTTATGATTTAATTCTATGCTGACCTAAATTTGTACAACTTAAATTCGCCTAAAACAAAAGATATTGCGTACGGGGCCACTTAGGTTTTGTATGTTGAATGTATGTAATAGTAATAGGTTTTTTCTATTGACTGCCTTTTTAAATGCAAAATTGAATTGAGAAAGGAAAAGCTCGTTTTTCGGGTGCCATGCACTTAATATCTATACATATGTATATTAACATAATTATTGAAAGTGAAAAGAACATAATTTAAGATTTAAAAACGTGCTCCACAATTAATTGATGTCATATTTGAACTTTAATGTCTTACCAAGCATTAATTCGTATGGAATACTACAATACATCTATTAGCATTATATGTGTATTGTATATTATCAGTTTCATAGATAACCAAAAATCCATCCTTTTTGTCAAAAATAAACGCAAATGAACGCTGTGCAATTGTTTTGGACATTGTTAAAGCAAAAATCGATAATCAGCGTGTACAATAAGTGGTTAATTCGTTAATATTGACGAACGAAATACACACAGAATATTAAACTCCTGCATATGTTAAGTATTAGATCTAAAGCGAAACAAGACTCACTATTACCTTCATACTAATCATTTTTACTTATCTAAAGATATCTTTGGTACCGACAGTCGCAGTCTTAAATCATACAGTCAACAAAGACTATACGACAAGAAATGTTTAATAAATTTCCATGACATTATAGTGTAGGATAGTCGATAAAATACAGGTGATATAAGTAGTGCACGAACAGAGAAGTAAAGTGATTTAAAACTACAGTGAAATAAATAGTCTACCTGTAACATTATTTTGTGCGATTGTATGTTAAATAAATTACTTATTAATATAATTTACTAAGAAATTCGTTACATTATGCTGTTAACCATCAGAGTTATGTTAAAAATCAGACATATTCACATGAAGGATGGAAAGAGTAGTAGGGATATAAAGCAGAGGATAGCGCAGGGTCGTGTCATCCTTAATAAAAAGAAGTCACTTCTATGCTCGCGTTTTGTTATGTAAATAAATAAATAAAAATAGTAGATTTACAATGGTTGTTATGACAAAACACACCCGTTTTCAAAACCGTTAACTGAATTGTAATTGTACATTTGTTTGATAAAGAATTTAATGTCCCTTTTAAGTGCTCACATATGTCTTTCAGAAAATTTATGTGTAATATAAAAATGGCACTTTATTACTCTAGATTTCAATTGGTATTGTATTGTACGATATGTAGACGTAAGGTGTTAAAATAAGATACATTACTTATGCAATCGAAATACCAATAAAAATACATCATTTAGATTGTTTTATAATTACTAAAAACAACATTGTAAGTAGAAAAACGTACGTACTGCTAATAGTTTTTCAGTCATGCTGTTTAAATTTAGAAGACTGATATGGAATAGTTGGGACGTTTAAAATTGGCATAGTCCGCAATAAAATTTTCGCATTTACTTTTTTCTTTCAACTTACTAGACTAGACAGAACGCCTACTTTGTCTCACGGCAGACGTTGTGGGGAATATCGCAAACATAGAAAAGAGATGTCAGGTAGAAATTGCAGAGGACACAAATAAAGTAAAATGAATAACATTACACCAATTAATATCTAACAGAAAGAGATGTAAACAAGCAAAATTTGAGCATGTTGCTAGCATCGAACTTTAAAGAATGTTTAACATTTTCAGAAATTTAGGAAAGCAAGTCGTTTGTTCAAAGATGTAATTCCAACGAGGTAGTTATAAAGTCGACCCTGTTCTTTTGCGTACCTAAGCAACCCCTAACCGCTGCACCGCTTACTATTGTTCGGTTATCTCTTTTCACTTTGTCTGTTCTCCTCATGAAGCATTTCTTAACTTAACAAGAGCGTGTTCAAAAGACAGCAAATGACTACAGTCCCAAGTGGAAAAAAAAGAAAGAAGATAGGTACGTCTATTCTCACAGATAATTTATTGCGGTTTTTGCCAATTTCGATCGTGCTAACTATAGATGACAGTAATGACCAGGATGAAGAGATCTTCACTAGTGTTTGAAAAGAAAGATCGGAAGAAAGTTGAGGATATACGGGATGAATTTACAAAAGGAGGACTTCGTCAGAAATTGTGTTTTATGGAATTCAAGTTTTTCCTATTTAAATTTGTTCTATTTTAATTTCAAAAATAAACGTACAAATGATCCAACAAACAATCGTTCAACATTAAGTGAATTGATGACAGTGCTGCGTTTTATGGTTGCTTTGGAATGTAGACGAAATTTTTCATAACAAGCGAGAGGAAGACGAATAACAAATAATACTGACAATTAAGAAAACGTTAGAATATTTGAATAAAAAGCACCTTTAANAACATACTTAGTTTTATTTATTATTTGTATTATAATGTCTTTAAAAAATCCTAAGAAATTGAACTACTTATAGGCATAGGCCAATATTGTGCTTATAGTCCAGCAACTATGACGTTCAGCTCGTGCTCAGTCAAACGGAAACACTCTTTCTCTCTCACGCGATATTCTATACTCATACGTATACACTTCTAAAATTTTATTTAATTAATCAGAAATTACATTTACGGTGTCTTAATGCTCCGTAACTGTATGACGAAAATTAAAAGTCTTTACGTATTTAAAAAAAATTATCAAACAACTGTAAATCTACACAGTTACCGATCACTATCTTTAATGCGTTTTTACGACTTAAGTACTATAAAATACGACCACATTATCTTACAAGTAATCGACAATTCAGCACCTTTAATAGGTAACAGGTAATAATGTTAAACCATTTCCCATCTATTATGTTATTAAAAAGGCACAAATCACACTACCACGTGCAAAAGTGGAGCCAGAATGCATAACATTTAACATTAATTAAAACAATATGCAGATTACAACACACATGCCAATTAATGCTTCCAGTAAACCGTTAAATCATTTTCCTATTTACAAACAACATGTGAGATTTAAATTGTTTCATGATGAATTCTTTAATAAATAATAATGCTGTGAAATTCACTTGTTACGGATTAAATTCGGGATTTTTCTGTTGTAACAAAAGTGTAGCAGAAATTTCCTATTGTGTATATATTTTTACTATGGACCATTCATTCAAAATTCTGGCTCATTTTCCGGCCACCCTAGTGGATATTAACTTAATCTAATGTAAAACCGGAACCGGAAGCATTCAATTTTATATAACCCAATTTTTCGTTAATGCAAAATTATGGCGCGTTTTTATGTAATTAAGCAAGAATATTTTTGTTTTTTTTTTTGTCCAAATTGATAGCTTTTACAACTTTTCTTGGGGTCTTATGTGGAGCTTAAAATCTATAACGGTGTTTCTCATTGTTGACCCATGTGAAGCAGAAAGATGGCTACGTTCCCACGCGCAATTCATGTTTAAATATATAATTGTTAAGTCCTAAGTTTTTCACTCTCTTGTGTACATAAAATATTTTTAATTAAAATNCAGCGGCGTGCGACGTGTACTCGTTCTGTCGGGGAATACCCGAATTCGTCAAAGCTCCGCTAGTTGGCAGTCCACAGCGGCGTGCGACGTGTACTCGTTCTGTCGGGGAATACCCGAATTCGTCAAAGCTCCGCTAGTTGGCAGTCCACAGCGGCGTGCGACGTGTACTCGTTCTGTCGGGGAATACCCGAATTCGTCAAAGCTCCGCTAGTTGGCAGTCCACAGCGGCGTGCGACGTGTACTCGTTCTGTCGGGGAATACCCGAATTCGTCAAAGCTCCGCTAGTTGGCAGTCCACAGCGGCGTGCGACGTGTACTCGTTCTGTCGGGGAATACCCGAATTCGTCAAAGCTCCGCTAGTTGGCAGTCCACAGCGGCGTGCGACGTGTACTCGTTCTGTCGGGGAATACCCGAATTCGTCAAAGCTCCGCTAGTTGGCAGTCCACAGCGGCGTGCGACGTGTACTCGTTCTGTCGGGGAATACCCGAATTCGTCAAAGCTCCGCTAGTTGGCAGTCCACAGCGGCGTGCGACGTGTACTCGTTCTGTCGGGGAATACCCGAATTCGTCAAAGCTCCGCTAGTTGGCAGTCCACAGCGGCGTGCGACGTGTACTCGTTCTGTCGGGGAATACCCGAATTCGTCAAAGCTCCGCTAGTTGGCAGTCCACAGCGGCGTGCGACGTGTACTCGTTCTGTCGGGGAATACCCGAATTCGTCAAAGCTCCGCTAGTTGGCAGTCCACAGCGGCGTGCGACGTGTACTCGTTCTGTCGGGGAATACCCGAATTCGTCAAAGCTCCGCTAGTTGGCAGTCCACAGCGGCGTGCGACGTGTACTCGTTCTGTCGGGGAATACCCGAATTCGTCAAAGCTCCGCTAGTTGGCAGTCCACAGCGGCGTGCGACGTGTACTCGTTCTGTCGGGGAATACCCGAATTCGTCAAAGCTCCGCTAGTTGGCAGTCCACAGCGGCGTGCGACGTGTACTCGTTCTGTCGGGGAATACCCGAATTCGTCAAAGCTCCGCTAGTTGGCAGTCCACAGCGGCGTGCGACGTGTACTCGTTCTGTCGGGGAATACCCGAATTCGTCAAAGCTCCGCTAGTTGGCAGTCCACAGCGGCGTGCGACGTGTACTCGTTCTGTCGGGGAATACCCGAATTCGTCAAAGCTCCGCTAGTTGGCAGTCCACAGCGGCGTGCGACGTGTACTCGTTCTGTCGGGGAATACCCGAATTCGTCAAAGCTCCGCTAGTTGGCAGTCCACAGCGGCGTGCGACGTGTACTCGTTCTGTCGGGGAATACCCGAATTCGTCAAAGCTCCGCTAGTTGGCAGTCCACAGCGGCGTGCGACGTGTACTCGTTCTGTCGGGGAATACCCGAATTCGTCAAAGCTCCGCTAGTTGGCAGTCCACAGCGGCGTGCGACGTGTACTCGTTCTGTCGGGGAATACCCGAATTCGTCAAAGCTCCGCTAGTTGGCAGTCCACAGCGGCGTGCGACGTGTACTCGTTCTGTCGGGGAATACCCGAATTCGTCAAAGCTCCGCTAGTTGGCAGTCCACAGCGGCGTGCGACGTGTACTCGTTCTGTCGGGGAATACCCGAATTCGTCAAAGCTCCGCTAGTTGGCAGTCCACAGCGGCGTGCGACGTGTACTCGTTCTGTCGGGGAATACCCGAATTCGTCAAAGCTCCGCTAGTTGGCAGTCCACAGCGGCGTGCGACGTGTACTCGTTCTGTCGGGGAATACCCGAATTCGTCAAAGCTCCGCTAGTTGGCAGTCCACAGCGGCGTGCGACGTGTACTCGTTCTGTCGGGGAATACCCGAATTCGTCAAAGCTCCGCTAGTTGGCAGTCCACAGCGGCGTGCGACGTGTACTCGTTCTGTCGGGGAATACCCGAATTCGTCAAAGCTCCGCTAGTTGGCAGTCCACAGCGGCGTGCGACGTGTACTCGTTCTGTCGGGGAATACCCGAATTCGTCAAAGCTCCGCTAGTTGGCAGTCCACAGCGGCGTGCGACGTGTACTCGTTCTGTCGGGGAATACCCGAATTCGTCAAAGCTCCGCTAGTTGGCAGTCCACAGCGGCGTGCGACGTGTACTCGTTCTGTCGGGGAATACCAGACAGGATCGAGAGCTTACAAACAGCAAAGTGAGTGGTATTTCTAATAACTATTGTTCTAATTTTTCACAAACGAGAATCGTTTAATTATGCTGGAAGTGTACCATTTATACGAAAGCGAAGAAAATCGTTTAATCCCATATATTAATACATTGTAACCTGTCAAAATTGCACTTTTTCACTTATTTTTGCCCTTTAAAGTTTAATTTTTAATTAAACAATAAACATACTTAGTTTTATTTATTATTTGTATTATAATGTCTTTAAAAAATCCTAAGAAATTGAACTACTTATAGGCATAGGCCAATATTGTGCTTACATTTCAGTCGATACTCATATCGGCCAAGAATGTTGGGTATTGATTTATCCCTAATCTCAACGCCTTTATAAATCGACGGTATTTTGAATAGCTCTTGGGATTATTTGCCAATCTGACCGTGTACATAGCATCACTTAGATAATTAAAGTACACAGAAGTGTTTAACGTATTCTACAATTACCTAGAATTAAACATTTATTTTTAGCTTAGAAAAGTTATAAATAACATAGCGTATAAATATAGATATTACAAGAATCATGAAACGAATAAAATAAAAGTATACTTTCAAGGTTTCAATAAAATTCGAAACTTTTACTAAAAAACTAAAAGTGTAATACCTACTAATTAAGAAAAGTACGTATCGGTGTGTGAAATTAGATCATTCTTTCTGTATTTCCGCAGACTGTCAGTATTAGAAGGTACTTTTGTTTTGAAATTGCCAATACCTACTACAGCCTTTGTTTACTGACGTGCGCAAAAAAAGAAATATTTACAACAAATGACATGAGATTTAAGTAGCTATGTAAGTATAACGCCTTTTAAACGTTATACATTTGCTACTACACTTACGCGGTGGTGTTTCACAATCGGCACGCCTAATAAATACAAGATGTGTTATATAATAACTAATGAGAGGTGTTTAGCTTTTTTCTGCAATTTGTAACGCACGTATCTTATCCTATCATAAAGTAATGGCCACTTGTATATTTTCGCCCACGAAAGTCCAACTCCAATAATGCTTTCTGATCAATAGGTACGTGCATGCATGTTTTATGTCACTGCAGTTAACAATAGTATTTCATCAGAATTCAGGGAACAATAAATCTAATTTGATCGTACTCGTGACTTAAAAAACCTATCAATTAAATTTCAAACAAAAAATGTCTCATGTCGTAACATATTTTTCCCTAATCAGAAAGATTTATTGGGGCCAGCAATAACTCTTCAATACAGCGCATTACCCACGTTGTTATTAGGGTTGCTAAAAAAAAAGTACTCAGCATAAAAATAAAGTATTTTATTTTTTGTTTTTAAAAACATATTTTTTGTTACACCTAGCAGCCAGTAACAAATTGCTGTCGCTCTTAAATACATTAATAGCCTCTAAACATGGCAAACAAAGATTTAAGTAAACTAAAAGTTCATTTTTAATTTGTTTTAATGAAGCTTTATTCCTGTCGTCCCGCCACTTTGCGT
>NW_020438886.1:637448-639607 GCF_000699045.2 Agrilus planipennis
TTCTTCTAATTTTTCGTCTCCTATCTTTATATTCGCTCTTTCCCTACTTTTTCTTCCCTTGCATATCAGTATTTTAGTTTTACTTTTATTTATTTTCATACAGTACTGATCTGTCAGTACCGCTTCCATTTTATTTAAAGCATTCGATTTCATACAACCCAAAATATTTTATTCTTTGTTATATTCAATTTTTAATTATTCACCCCAGCTAGAATAATATTCACCAGTTTACCTGTTTGTAGATAGAGTTGTATGGTAACATTAAGCAATTACACATTCAGATTTCAAGTCACTTTTGCCCACCAATCCATCCAAAATAGTTTTCATTGTCGGACGAATTTAATACTTAGTTGTTTTTAGTTTTAATTTAGACGTTCAAATTTAGTTTTATTGATAGAATAGAAGTTCAAGTAAATGTTTTAAATAACACAGTGAATTTTTATTCTTCAACGAAATCACGATCCAAATAACTAGTTGCACAAAATTAATTTGGCGTGCAACGTACAATGTTTGTACAATAATTATTAGAAATAACAAATATTATTAAAATAGATTTTTAAATATGAGTTTAATAACAAATTTAAATATAGTATTCACCTAATAATAAGCTATTAAGGAATTCTTTAGTTTAGAAATTGTAAATTTGCTTTTTCTATATCTCCAGAGTAGTTTGAATTTGTAGATAAGTAACCCCATACTAACTTTATGAGTAAATGAGTATTCAAACATTGTTCTTCAAATAATTTAGTTTATAGAAAGAAGAATTAGTGAGAGAACTTTCATTGTCCATTTAATCATCTTTAATCAATTTCGTAGACTTTCAAGAGGAACATGTTAAAGAACTATCTAAGTACCTACTCAATTTTTAACAAAATTATGGAAACATTAGAAAGATAAGTAACCAGTCACGTAAGCTTCCTTTAACTTGTACAAAAAAAAGTATAATTTGATTAGTTTTTTACTATCTTAGTACTGTTATTGCAAATGACTTACTTATTAGATGAAAAATAAAAAAAACCTTCCAAAATTACTCAAATAATAAAATGATACACATATAGATACACATACACAGGCTTAAATTTTTAATTCGATAGTATTTCAATTAATTTTTTCAAAGAGTAACTAAATTAGTGGCGGTGTAATTTTGCGCAAATAAGTTGCAGCGGCCGGCCTCGAGAAGTTGTAGGTGTCCGGCTGACGCTGACAATAAGTAGGTCACAATCGGTTCGGTTTTTGTGCTCATATAATATTATTGCCTTTGAGAACTTTCACTCTCTTCAGTTCGCCAATGGCAATCTGCAGCCACTTGCACTTTCTTAGCCTATTATTACTATCATGGACCTGATGGCCTTCTTTAACTACCGGCCTCCACTAATAACATAGGTCTTCGGTTATAGCAATTTAATTCAATGTGGACGTTCACCAAACACAATAAATACTCTGACTGTGTCTTTATATAAACAAATAAATAAATATGGTTCTTTGAACAACAAAAAGTTTTGTGTCCAAGTAAAATTAGTGTGAAAGCATTTTCAAAGAACTGATTAAGGAAGCGCATCATTAAATCTGACATTTCTGGTTACCGATTTAAGACTAAAAGCAAAATGAGGAAAAAGATTGTTATTAGGAAGAGAAGTGAGAATGTAAGAAGACTATGTGAAGTGAAAAATATTACAGAATGGATACGCAATAGGGAAAGGTAATTGAATGAACACATGGAAAGAATGGGACAAGGCAGAATTGTAAAAAAACGCCAGAGATAAGTCACCTCCAGGAAGAAAAGTCAAGGATGACAAAAAAAAAGTGGTATGAGTAAGTGGCGGAATGATAATTTGCGCCCTGAATAAACATCATAGATGAAGAAAATAAAACAAATGCCTTTCCAATTATTTCTTACTAGCGACCCGCCCCAGCTTCGCAAGGGTGCAATGCTGATACTTGATATACTACTGAATGTCTTTATATACAACATTTACAGCTCTTTTGTCATTAGATAATATAAACCGACCCTCTCGACCGGTACCGCCGCAACCGCTTTCCCTGCACTTTAAATCTGTAATATCTTCGAAAATATTCATTTAAATTACATGCTGTAAAGAGCCATATTGATCTATATTAAACGCACAATGTCTTTAAAAGTACTTAATTGGATAAGGATT
>NW_020438886.1:645704-647687 GCF_000699045.2 Agrilus planipennis
AATGTTTCGCAAATAAATTAAGCAAATAACTTTATTTACAAACAAAAATATGCCAAAAATTATAAACTGTTGTCCCGATATTTGCAGATTCAAACAGTAACTCTAGAAATAACTTTATGACTTCATACAGATGGAGAATTTTATTAATAGATATTATCTATACAAAAAAACTTAAAATGACTTCTCTGACAATAACTGTCGAAGGCAAAAATTAAAATAGAAACTGTAAGTTTTGCTTTATTACGAAAAATTTCAAAAATTCTCATACTTATCAACATATTCAATTCAACTATTTAAGAAAAAAGTATTTCATCGACTGAAAATACAACCTGAAGAGGGGGAAGGTGAGCATTCTGTCACTGAATCGCCCATGATTCTTGTAATGTTAATTAAACTTAAGGTATTTTCCGAAAGTATTAATTACCTTTCCAATTATATTACAAGATTCATGCCCTCCGTTTATAATAATTGATCACGCATTAATATACAAAGCTTCTAAAAAATTAACAAAAATATGTAAGTTCTCTAAATAGGTTTGTTAATGCCATTTACATACAGATCAATACCTTTCTCAAAGGTGCGTAACCATCGGCCAAATTACATACACATCCATTCACCCAACAGTCGTATGGTTAAGCAGTTGTCGGTATTATGTAAAGCAAATTGATAAAGGTAAAAGGAAATTTTAATGGATCAGTTTATATGTAGGTAAACGATGCAATGGAATAGCAAGTAGACAGTAAACAGATTACGAGAAGATAATTATTTATTATAACTGCGAATGAAAAAGATGAAATTGAGTGCTACTAGATCAGTGCAACGATCTTTTTTAATTTTTATCTTGTGAATGTTATTTAAAATGTAACAATTGTCTGTGAACTTTTTGTGTAGTTGGAATTCTTTATAGAACACTAAGAAGATAGAAGATGAAAATGGATTCAAGCGTTTAATCTAAATTAATTAAATGAGTTTTACTACTTACTTTTTTTAACTAAATTAATTAACGACTACAAACCATGAAAATAAGTATTCTTTTGTTATAGATTCAATACAGGTTTAACTAAAATTACACGCCAACAGCATAAGGACATTATAACAGTCAGCTTTTTTAGTAAATTCCTTCTTACAGCTTTAATAATTGTAAATTATTTCATAGATACGTGTCAATAATCATCGACGATCACATAAAACGGATCTTTCTATCCCTCGGGAACAGTATTTTTTTCTAGATAAAAGGTAGACTATGTCCTTTTCTGTATCCCTAACAATATCTCTATAAAATTTCATTATTATCGATTAAGTATCGATTAAGTGTGAAATCGACCACATAAAACTAATATTTTTCTATCCCTCGGGAACAACACTTTTTCTGGATAAAAGGTACACTATGTACTTTTTTGTATGCCTGATAATGTGTCCAAAAAATTTCATGATGATCGATTGAGTAGTTAAGATGTGAAATCGACCACATTGAATTAATATTTCTATACCCCGGGAACATAACTTTTTTCTGTATAAAGATACCCTATGTCCTTTTCTGTACCCCTGACAATGTTTCTACAAAATTTCATGATGATCGGTCGGGTAGTTAAGGCGTGAAAAGCCGACAAACATACATACTAACTTACATTCCCATTTATAATATTAGTTAGGATTACCTAAGAACTAAAACGAATATTGACCTCCACTGTCACACATGTACGTGTTGTATTTATATGTACTTAAATCGGTTGCATAACCGTGTCTGACCTTGATAGTAACCCAAATAATTCTTCAATCAAAAACAATGAGCAAAGGCACGCAAAAATAGTAGCTATCTAACTAGATTAATTGATATTTGTTGCAATAATTAATATGATGTAACTCGAAAACATAAAAAAAAAATTCAATTATGGAACTCGTTCGTGTGACACATGTCACGTGCATTTTAGCACAAGGCTGCACCTTATTTTCTCGTGCTGGCACATTTTATTAATTATTGCA
>NW_020438886.1:648113-687189 GCF_000699045.2 Agrilus planipennis
CTATTACAATTAAATTTGTAATACCAACTAAAATACCTAGTAAATTTATTTCTGCTGGGATTTTATTTTTACAAATTCAGGTCCAAATTGTAATTTTTATTATTTTCGCTTACGAAGCAACGGGCTAGTAGGGTAAATTGTAAATATCGCTTTAATATTTAGGTATATTTTCCTTTTGCATTTTCTCCGTGTTTATGGGGTGAATCTGCCTGTTCGCCGACCTGCTTTAGATCTCGACCACTTTTTGTTTTAATGCCAATAATAAGTAAAAAACCGCCAAATATGATTAAAGATTTTATTGAATTAGTTTTCGACCAGTTTATCCTACATAAAACTGGGGTGTCTCTATTCAAACCTATGTGTTTAACTCCGTGAAAAATAAATAAATCTCTAGCACGTATGTATAAGGTAGAAAAAAATATTAAAATTTGAATTTTTTCTATAAAAAACATTTGTCTTAATTCGTTTATAAGCGGTCGAGAACTGACATCAAAATGATCGACAATTACGACCGTTGCGGTGGCCTTAAACAGGCTAAAAGTGCATTTTTTAGAACATCATTACAGCAATTACAAATAAAAACCTTAAAATTAAAATTGTAAATCTATTGATCGCAAAAAGCTCATACTTTTCATTCAAGTTTATAAAGAAAATTCCAATTCAACGCAGACAAAATCGAAAGCTAGTTCAAATATTTATTAATAGCAGTTAGGTACATTTCTTTTCTATTTCTACCCTCAAAGATATAGCAATAATTGCTTTTAACAACTGCCTTAGTAAAGTAGAATTCCCTGCTTCGCTGCACTAATAAATAATTTACATTCGATTATGAGCATAAAAATGGAGAAATATAAAAGAATGCGACTGTTTACAAGTATAGGTACCTTTCTCACATCAATACAGCCTTGACCCTGCCTGCATTCACGCTTATATTTTTACATGTGCTATTAGATATTGTGTAATATCACGTGAACCCTTACACATACATGTATGTATATGCTAACGGATACCTTTGTAACTTTTCATTTAATACAGTTATTATCTAATACCCTGTTTCCGTAATATATATAACGTACCTATGCTTAACGAACATAATGTAGGGATATTGCATATGTATCCATGTATAAATAAATAATAAAGTGATTATGGGTGTAATGGATAGTGTGAGTAATGATATTTATAATAGCAGACGTACTACACCCCAAAGAATGTACGGCATTCCTGGGTGGAAATTGCCATAAGAGCCGAAAGCTAGGGCGTTAAACATCCGGGATGGGGATGCCCTACATTCATCCCGTTGCTCGTAGGCGATTTTTTTACCATAACCCTACCGAATGTACGCTACTTTTCCTGATATTAAATACGAGAAAGTGAAACACAAGTTACTCGGTATGAAATCGCATTTATTGTTTATTAAGAAATTGTTTTAACATCTATTGCGTGGAAATTGACAGACAAGCCGAAAGCGAGTTTGGAAACTCGCGGAAGATGGTAAAATCCTTTTCTAATAAAGGGTAAATGCGATATATTTTTTAGAGAAAATCAAAATATTTTCACAATTTGGTTAGGGGTTGTCCATAAAATGTCACTCAGAATTTCACCTATTTGGACCCCTCCCTTCTCCTACGTCACACTTCAGCGACCCTCCTAATAAGTGTTAAGCCATGAAAGCTAGTTCACCCCCACCTATGATTAAGTATAGCTTAAATTTTAAGAACTGTCAATTTAAGAATAAATACTAAATAAAATTGATGAACTGCTAATGTCATTTTTCTTTAGACCTCTCTCCCCCGTTGTCATAACTCGTCATTCTTAGCAAAATCCCTCCCTCCCCAATATTTGTGAACGTATTTTATGAACAACCACTTAGTTTAGGACAGTGGTTAGCTAATCAGGTGATAATTTCAGAAAAATGTGGCTGAAAAACAATATTCCATACGTTTAGAAAAATTTGAAGTTTTAGGGATGGGGTTATTACAGGAAAATGACGACAACCGTAGATAAGCAAGGTTAGGTATTGGAAAAAGTAGGAGAGCAAAGGATGTTACGAAATTCAATAAGGAAATAAGGGGAAACAAGAGTAACAGGGGGCAAACAATGAGCTATAATATTAATAATGTAGGAGTGGCTGGAGGGATTGACAACCTTGTGATGACGATGATGAATAAAAAAAAATCGGTTGTCTGTAAAGTCGGTATACTGACGATAGTTGAACGTGACAACGTCATAAGAAAATACTGATGGAATGGTTTCATTTTTCAAAAGAAAATTTTAATTTTATTTGCTTGATAGATATTTTGTATGGATATAGAGAAGGAGGTAAATGGAAATGTATTATTGTATAGCAGCTGTCCACGCGGACGCATCGCTCACTCAAGTAGGAGAGAGACAGATGTCGAACGCTACCGAACGCGGAGGCAGATTGTGCCTCTTTGTCGCTCGTTCCGCGCTCTCGCTTGCACTTCAAGCCTTAAATGGAACGCCTCAGAGCGAGGTAACGCCGCATGAGTCATGTTTTTTCGTGCGTGCAGCCGGCTCCATCGAATTATAAGACGTTGTCACGTCAATAATAATGGGAAATGCTGTTAATTGATTCGACTACCGGAAAAAAATATCAAAATTAAAATTTTAAAATAATCTGATAATCTATATTCGTTTTTCGAAATTATATTTTTTGTTTTCAATTAGTTTCTGTCCGCTGAAAACCGAGGTTCTCTTATTATTGGATCTGCTAATAACAGCTGCATTGATTATCGTTATAGTTAAGGTAATGAATGCCTGTAAGCGATTTCACGTAGGTAGCTAAATAGATCGATCACTAGGTACTTGGAATTTTTTACACGACCACAACGTTGTTTACCATGTGTACCTACGTTGTAATAGAATTTTTAAAAGTGATAATCGTGGGACATTATATCATTAATTACACAGCCAGATCCTTATAGGCGTCGACTTTATTGTTTCCTAGGGTTACGTTTAATAAATAACAATTTTACCGTATAAAAAATGTTTACACCTCTGGAATTTGATTTATTAAAAATAAATTGCATATGCCATTAAATATACACGAAGGGTTGGCGTTCGCGTCGCTATTATGAGTATGAGAAGAAAGTTGAATTTCCACCACTTTGAAATAAAAACATGCTGAAAAGTAGCCCCTCCAAAGGTAATAGAAGTTAAGCGACAAATTTGCCTTTAAAGCAAGGGGATTATTTTAAATAAAATTTTCCCTAACAAATGCATCAATATATATGTAAATAAATAAAAAGGAAATACATGGAAATTGAGTGTGTCCTATTTCGAAATTTTTCAGTATTTAAGAATTGTTTTAAAAAAAAAATTATATACACTACAAAGTCAATAATAAATTTATCTTACCTCTGGTATTTCAACATATTCAAGTCCATGCTGGGCAGTGTTATTAGGTTCAATGGTCCACACTTTGAGTCCGTCCTTTTTAATGAGATTTTCATTTTTAACCAGGGTTAAATTTAAGGGCCTTCCAAATGCGTTCAGTCTTATTTTTGTATGTTTCTTGTCATTTAATGCTGATGATTCATCATGTTTTGAATTTGTTTTATCATCATTTTCACTATTGATTTTATTACTGTTTGAATTTGGAACAAGACTTCGTTTATTGTCGTGGTGAATATGAATTATTTCGTATTCAGGAACTGCAAAAAGAAAACAAAAGAAGAATTAGTTAACATTTCTTACTAGACTATCAATTTTTTTAGTAATAAAAGTATATTACATTTCTTTACTATATAGATTATTCTTCGGATATGAATTAATTATTGAAAAGGTAATTGGTTAAATTACCTCAATTGCACGAAATCATTAAAATGCAGACCTGTGGATTTCAAATCGATTGTTCAGTGCAATACTTTAATTGCTGCAAATGTAGTGACAGCGACATTTCAGAGATTATTCCAAGATTAGCATTTTTTGTTAACGATAAAGGAGGTTGTCTCTCAATAAATAAGTAAGTATCTACTTTCCTTACATTCGAAACGAAAATTTGTTGCGCAAATTACTGATAAGGTTAATTTATTAGATTTTCTGTTACAAATTGTTTCTTCTTACTGGTTAAAATTTAGTTACGTTAATAGTCAATAAGCGATTTTTGTGTTACTGAAAAACTAGTGAAAGTTGTCCAAATTTGAGGTAAATGACAATCCCCTATACCAAAATATATACTTGCTTAAATAATCTCAAACATTTGAGATTGAAAAGGACCTGAATGAATACCAAATAGTTATAAGTTATAAGCATTTAAATACGCCCATTCTATTGCAATTGTTTAGTTCCACCTTGTCAAAGTTAGAGATTCTTAATTAAAAATTCTAATTAAACCATAACATTCTGGATACCCATTTCTACACTAAAAACTTGCGCCGATTTTTGTTGCAAAACAAAAAGGTGTTTCTTGTTCTTTTTATTCAACTTGAGCTGTATTTCTACAGTTATTAATCAATAAATTATGTTTTTGGTCTTGACTAACTAAGAGAATGACGCAAAACATGATCAATTACGTTAATTCACAAACATTTCCTTTTAATATCAATAATTTACAAACAAAAATCAGGTTCTTATTGACTGGGCTGTGATTGGGCCGTAAACCATAAGAAAATTTTCGTTACAACTTATTTTACGCATATAGCGACAGTAATTCATATGCGACCCATGAACTCTTCCTGTAATATAATACTTTACCTATGTTACACATTGTTTTAATTTTGATGTCACACTTGACCAGTTATTGCGACAAGAAACAACCGAAGTATTAATTACTATAATATAAAGGTTACTTATGTATGTAGTTCTTGTGGCCTTCATTTCCATGCCATTTGCATTACTAATTACTAATGATTGATTAACTCATTCTACGCACAACAAAGTACACGCATTGTATTGTCATTGTTGGAAAATGAAAAATCGAAAATTTAAATCTTATTAATAAATTATCCAGTCAAAGATGCTGAGCAATGGTATATATATCTACTAAAAAATACAAACTTATGTTTATGTTGTGCAAAATACCCATATTGGTCATATTCAATAAAAAAAGAGGTATCAAATGCGTCCAAAAAAGTATTATATAAATAAATGAAAAATCCCAGAAAACCGTTGTCAAGCTTTCGTAAGATTTTTAATTACATCACAAGAACATATTAAGACTAAATTAATTTTATCTAATATTTTTTAATTATTTAACTGACTATAGTTCATTANGGTGAAAGAAGGGTTGGAGCCAATATAGAAGTTGGATAAGAAAAACTACAACAGGTTGTTCAGTTTCGATATCTATGAAGTCAGAATGGGATAGACAGAGGCGGATTAAATGTCGAGAGCGTTCTAGGCTAGCACCTCGTACACGTCCCTCTGTCGGTCATATATTTTTCAAAATAATTTTTGGAAACAGGTACTTTCTAATTTTTTTTTTTTAGTTTAAAAACTTCCGCGCGCGCCCCTTCCTAATCTTCCGCCCTAGGCATGTGCCTATTAGTTTGCCTTATGGATAATCCGCTACTGGGTAGAGACCTAATAATACAGGATAGCGCAGGATTAGTTATAGATATTTCACAAATATAAATAGGAGAAGAGAGGCAAGGGAAGACCTAGTAAAGATATAGATTACTGTCTGTAAATAGCTAAGTACGATTTCAAACAATTTTTGGATTAACGACGCTATTATGAATGCTGATAATGATTAATTTCTACAAATCCTTAAAAGACGTAGGATCTTCTTTATTAATATCTAATTCCTGACGTATGGATCTTTAGGCAATAACATAATTTCATGTTCTAAAAGGAAATGATCCCTAAGAATAATTGCACAGCAAGCTATTAATATATCCAATTACAGCAACTGTACGCTGAACTATCACCTTTATTTGACCAAATGTAATTTATCCTGTTGCTATTTGATCTAATCTATGCACATGATCAATAATACTGATAAGTAATCAGTTTGTAAAATCGGTAATGGTGAATGTTAACAACAGTTTAATAACTCCTACCTCCTGAAATGTATTAATTATTATATGCAAATCTCCGTGGTATAAAAAAAACTGTAGGTACATTATTATTATTTAACAATTTAATAAAGGTAATCAATCTGCATTATCCTTGTATCGAATACGTAACTTCTTGTCCAATTATATTACCAAATTGTGAAATTATAATAACAGTCACTTCTACAATTTTTTTGTTCTTTCTTTTTTAGATTTTTTGTCAACTCGAAAACTATATAGATTATTTTAACACATCATCCAATTTAAATGAATTTGAAATTCACTACAAACAATTGCGAAATCAATATCGCTTATTCATCAAAATCCAAATGATCCGATAGATATAGCTGTAATAGTCATTTATCAAGTGAGTTTTTATCACAGAAATTAATAATTACAAATAAAAAATCGCATTTTTGCTTAACAAAAAATAATTTGCATATGTACATTATTCTACGTTTATTAATTATAAAATTGCAACATTAATAACATTAAACGCATCAAACAGAATTTTAATTTTATAAATGCAAATGACACAGCTAATCCTTTTAATATTATAAATGTACTTTTTCTATTGCATTAGCGTTGTCATAATTAAGACTTAAGTGTTTATAATTTTATACGATTTGACTTTGATAAAATGTGTTTACGACCGTATAAATAGTATTTATGGTTCCAGTGATTGGTCACAATATTAAGCAGATTATATTTCACCTAATAAATGCAATTTAATTACATATAAAATATTTAAAAAAATAGCCCGCAAAAAATGCAACCATTCGGAAAATAGCGTACGTATTGCAACATTATTTTGTTAAGCTAAGCATATTAGCTAATAGAGCGGCCTGTGCTCAGTATGACATGTCCTTATTAGAAAAGGACATTACTGAATATTATTTAATTCCACAATAAGTAGGTAAATTCTCCATGGCGTTCACTAAGCTTTCTGAATTTAATAATTGAACGCTGTATAGGTTGATTTGTGTACTGTCGGAGTTGTGTACGTAGTACTAATGAGAACAAAATAGCGATTGTTTCGCATTTCGGGAATTAAAGTACTAAAGTAATTATTTTATTGTTAGAAAAACTTTTTTCACCTTATTGTACTTTGAAATTGGAGAATGCGAATATAGGCCTCAGAATAGTTTAGAATTTTTCCCTTCATATGTGCCAAATTAAAATGATAAATTAGACAAAGCAGATTACTTAATTGATATGAATTTATTGCATTACCTTTGTCATGTTTTATATTTTAAGCATAATTTGTTTACGTAACAGGCTCTATAATTTTAAGCATTGACCAGTAGTTTTTAACACTAAAAAGCGCAGAGTTATATAGAGCAGTTCAATTTAAATTACTAGTAATAACATTAACAACAACAACAACAAGAATATATGTATTTTATACGGCTACAAATTATCCAGTAAATATAAGTGTTATTACTTCGGCCAGTGCTAGAAAGCGTTCCTAATAATCTCCAGTGCATAACATTAAGCTGTCTTTACATAATACAGAATTTATTAAAAAGTTGTGATTATACACCTGGTAGACTAACGATTCATTTCTTACCGGATTACAAAATTACTTTGCGAAATTGTAAATCATCCTGCTTTTTATATATATGTAGACGAAACTCTAATTTCTAAAAGAAATGGTCGAATCGTATTGGCAAAAATTGTGCAAATACAACTACGAATTATAGTCAATCAGGGTAAACTGTCTGTAAATAATTTCCCGACATCGAGCACTTTCTTTCGTAATAGCTAGATCTTTACGGAAAAAGGTCCTCTATTATTGACACTATACGCGCACACTATAAAACTTTGGATTTTGGTAGATCAAAAGTCTCAATGGAAGCTAAGTCGTAAAAACTCATTCTTTTGATACATGGTCCTCTAAAGTTGCATTCTTCCATAAGCACTTCCAAAGGTACAATTACATATACGAGGTCTGTTCAAAAATTATCGCGAATTTTGAATTTCCGCGGGTTACGTACATTTGATTTTCGACTTTTTTGTGGCGTTGTACGGATGCAAAACATGGACAGTGGGCGCGGTGGAAAAGAAAAGGTTAGAAGCGTTCGAAATGTGGTGTTATAGGCGGATGATGAGGATATCGTGGGTAGAAAAGATTAGAAATGAAGAGGTATTGGAAAGAATAGGAGAACAGGGGACTCTATGGAAGTCAATAAGAAATAGTCGACGTAGGTTGGTAAGACACCTTCTCAGGCATGAAGGTCTAGTCAGAGACATATTAGAGGCAGAAACGGAAGTTAGGAGGGGTAGAGGTAGACCTAGATTAGATTACTGTTCACAAATAGTTAAGGATGTGGGCTGTTCTAGTTTTAGAGAAATGCGAAGTTTAGTTCAGGTTAGGAAATAGTGGAGGTGCGTGTCCAACCAGTCTTAGGACTGACGACCTTATGATGATGATGATGTTAGTACTCATGTCTCTCACTTATAACAACAAGTTCGGTCATAGTGAATGTTCAGTTAATTTTTGACAGCTGCTTTGCTTGCACGTGTTTTGACTCGTTTTCGATTTTTGTATCAAATTTTGTGTGAAAAACAAAATTAAGTGCGCGGACGCATTCCGAATGTTGACTGTGGTATATGATGAAGCTACCTTGGACCGAACCAACGTTTATCGTTGGTACAAAATGTTCTCACAGAGCCGAAGAATGTGAACGACGAAGAACGTGCCGGACGTTCGAGCATGTCAACAACAGACGAAAACATTGATGGAGTGAAGAAAATTGGAGAATTGTCGAATCACCGTTAGAGAAGTTGCTGAAGACCTAAACATATCGATTAGCTCCTGCAATTTTATTTTTACCAATGATTTGGGTATGAGACGGGTCGCCGCGAAATTCATACCAAAATTGTTCAATTTCGAACAAAAACAATATCGCATTAACATTGCTAAGGGGTTGTTGGACTTTGAATGACCAAAATTTGGTCCAGAGGATCATAACTGATGACGAATCATGGGTTTATGGTTATGACGTGGAAATCAAAGTTAAATCATCCCAATGGAAGCTGCAGCATGAGCCAAGACCGAAAAAAGCGCGCCAAGTTAGGTTGAATGTGAATTAAGTGTAACAGCATTGACAAAAAGGCTATTCATTTGATCTGAATAATAATGAACTTCTGGTTCAGAATTAATTAACAATAAAATTAGAACGACAAATTCAACCGATTTGTCATAAAATATTAGAAAAATGCATTATGATGGTCTTCTAACTGCTTAAATTTTAAATAAAAATAAAAACAGAGATCTGTTTTTACTTTAAAATGCAGAAGTAATTTTTTAAGATTTATTATTTCACTGTAATAGTCATTTATCAAGTGAGTTTTTATCACAGAAATTAATAATTACAAATAAAAAATCGCATTTTTGCTTAACAAAAAATAATTTGCATATGTACATTATTCTACGTTTATTAATTATAAAATTGCAACATTAATAACATTAAACGCATCAAACAGAATTTTAATTTTATAAATGCAAATGACACAGCTAATCCTTTTAATATTATAAATGTACTTTTTCTATTGCATTAGCGTTGTCATAATTAAGACTTAAGTGTTTATAATTTTATACGATTTGACTTTGATAAAATGTGTTTACGACCGTATAAATAGTATTAAATGCTGTTCAAGTAATTATAATGTTACTAGAATTAACAGAGAACGTACTACAAAATACGCAATTAACGAAACTATTAACAACTTTATTTTGTAAAATTGTGAGTAATTGAGTTGGTAGATGTACTTACTATTATTTTAATGAAAATTACACGCACTCTATAGTCCTGATATGACCCTTTTAATTTAACTATCACGTTATATCGTTCCAAAAGTTTGTTATTTTTAATTTTAGTACTAATGCAATTTCTAAACTTTTACTATATGAATAAAATAGAATAAATAAAATATTCTTACCATCGTCGTGATGATCAACATGAAATGTGCTCCTTATTTCATCTAATGTCATTTGTTTATGTACCTGAAACGAAATACCACATATATAGCAATCAATTGACATTGCAAACTTCAGTTATAATAAAACTAACATTTAAATATCTTTAACCTATTACCAATTCCTTTTTGGATATTCTCGCTAAATAAATATAATATTATTTGGAAAGTAATGTCACCATTTTAACACTTCAACGCAAAAAGCGTTTCATAAGGACTTCCGGGACTTATTTCAGTACCGTTATGTAACAATTTATTATACAGGGATTTATGATTATACGCATTTTGCTAATGTATGTATAATAACAGGTACAACGGGTGAATGGAGTCGTGATATATAGAAAAAAAAAATAGATCTTTATCCTTTACGTAAGCAATATTACAGCTAATGTATGAATTGTCACGTTTTTAAGGGTAAACAATATTTTAAGTAATTTTTTTGCAACAAGTAATAATAACAATATGTTTAATATATTCAACAATTTCTACAACATGCATAGTAGTGAACGGTTCAAATTAGTGAACGGTTTGTAAGGCTAACATAATTTTAAATGGTTCAGTTTTTTTTTCAGGTTAGTGAATAACAACCCTTAGGCCTTGCTCAGAGGAAATCACATTACATTAAAATTTTATATAATGTTTTTTTATCGCAGTCGACCGCAAATAAAATAATGTACTGTAGTAATACTAGTAGGCTATGATGTTGGATATCTAGTATCTGGTTAGTCACACAAAAAGTGGAGCGCGAGAATTTTAGAACAATTATAACTTACATATAAGAGTGTTAACATCTAATAAGAAGTTGGAGATATAAGTTTCATTTCTATTTCTTCCCCAAAACAATTGTATAATTGTATAAAATCAAGCAATGTAGGGGTAAAAGGTTTTTTTAATTTTTGTGAAACCACAACCAATTTAAAAACCTAAACTGGAAGATGTCTCGTATCAATAAAAAATCTTTTACCTTTACATATCTTGATTCTTTCCAATTATGAAGTTGGAGATAGTTTTAAATATAAGGAGATGGTATTACAGGTATTGACAAAAGGTTGACATGAATAAAATAAAAGTAAAAGAAAAATTTTAGTATGATGGTAGTTATGTAAGAAAGGTGAAAGAAGGGTTGGAGCCAATATAGAAGTTGGATAAGAAAAACTACAACAGGTTGTTCAGTTTCGATATCTATGAAGTCAGAATGGGATAGACAGAGGCGGATTAAATGTCGAGAGCGTTCTAGGCTAGCACCTCGTACACGTCCCTCTGTCGGTCATATATTTTTCAAAATAATTTTTGGAAACAGGTACTTTCTAATTTTTTTTTTTTAGTTTAAAAACTTCCGCGCGCGCCCCTTCCTAATCTTCCGCCCTAGGCATGTGCCTATTAGTTTGCCTTATGGATAATCCGCTACTGGGTAGAGACCTAATAATACAGGATAGCGCAGGATTAGTTATAGATATTTCACAAATATAAATAGGAGAAGAGAGGCAAGGGAAGACCTAGTAAAGATATAGATTACTGTCTGTAAATAGCTAAGTACGATTTCAAAAAATTTTTGGATTAACGACGCTATTATGAATGCTGATAATGATTAATTTCTACAAATCCTTAAAAGACGTAGGATCTTCTTTATTAATATCTAATTCCTGACGTATGGATCTTTAGGCAATAACATAATTTCATGTTCTAAAAGGAAATGATCCCTAAGAATAATTGCACAGCAAGCTATTAATATATCCAATTACAGCAACTGTACGCTGAACTATCACCTTTATTTGACCAAATGTAATTTATCCTGTTGCTATTTGATCTAATCTATGCACATGATCAATAATACTGATAAGTAATCAGTTTGTAAAATCGGTAATGGTGAATGTTAACAACAGTTTAATAACTCCTACCTCCTGAAATGTATTAATTATTATATGCAAATCTCCGTGGTATAAAAAAAACTGTAGGTACATTATTATTATTTAACAATTTAATAAAGGTAATCAATCTGCATTATCCTTGTATCGAATACGTAACTTCTTGTCCAATTATATTACCAAATTGTGAAATTATAATAACAGTCACTTCTACAATTTTTTTGTTCTTTCTTTTTTAGATTTTTTGTCAACTCGAAAACTATATAGATTATTTTAACACATCATCCAATTTAAATGAATTTGAAATTCACTACAAACAATTGCGAAATGAATATCGCTTATTCATCAAAATCCAAATGATCCGATAGATATAGAGATTAATTTGTTACACAACTTGATAAAAAATATTTAGATTGTTAAGTTAAAGTTCAAGGTCTATATTTATGTTTTCACAGACGAAACGTTAGACCGGTTCTTGTTAATTATGTCCACTAAATTGCTAATTAGTCACTTAGATTAATTTTAAAGAACTCGATTCACCTGTTTTTCTTTATCGATTAGATTTAGAAAAATAGCAAATCGCTCGATCAAGTATGAATCAAAACATCTAATGTTTAATATACCATAAAATATTGAAATTCGTTAAAAAATATTAAATTTAGAAATGATGACGCAATATCTCCATTTTAGTTTCATCCGAAAAATACAAAAAAAGAATGAAATGGCCAGAAAGATAAATTGCCTAATTAATTTTCTACTTTTTGTGAATTAATTTCTAAAATTAAGGTACCGGGGTATTTCGGGTATACTGACCTAACACACTCTTAATTTTATAAGTGCTATATTCGTATTCAGCCTGTCATCGCTAGCATATAAAAAAATATTAACAAAACTCGAAGCTATATAATTTTTATGAATTATTTTAGGCTTTTACATAATCTCTGTAGGTCATTATTTTTTAGAAATACTTTAAATTCTAAACAGACAGAAACTTTGTTATGTAATAGACACATACATGCTAATTATTTATTAAATATTATGATATACATATAAAAGACAACACTAGAATAGGTAGAATTATTATTAAAATGAATAGGAAAATGTCGGCACCTACTATCATATGATAAACGATCGGGGAAGAGAGGAAACACTAACCGTAGTTTAAAGTAGTATAGAACAAGAGGAAAAGAAACTGTATTTTAACTTTTAGTACGTTGGTAAACACGTATTATACGAGCAAATCCTTTTTTAACTCCATCAAAAATACTTTACTTACTTGGTTAAAGTCAAGAATTAAATACAAATTGACAAAAAATCAATGAATTCAATTTAATAAACAATTCAGAATAATTTAGGCTTCTTATAAGATCGTTCCATGCCTAGATGCATCAGAAGATCTGTGGTATTTCCTCATTATGACAACTGTATAAAGAATCTACCCGTTTAGATGAGGTGAACATATAGAGGCCGAGCAGGTACCAGGATAGGTACAGTACATGATACAACAGTAGAACCTTGATAACTTAAACCTCGATAACGTAATAACCTTTATAAATTCATAAAATGTTGTGTTCCCTTCCCGTCGTAGTTCAAAATATCTATTACTTAAAATAAGAACCCTCTATAACTTAAATGAATAATTTGGGCATCGCACCTCAGTAAGCAGTGAAAAGTGTTTTGAATCGGTAGAAAGTCTATGTAAAAGACGAAGAATTACTGAATTTCCTAATTTATAAAAATGCTTGTTTACATTTTTTCGACAGTGAAGAAATATGTAAAAACATTAGTGTTAGTGGACCTATACTAAAGGAAAAAGCTGAAGAGTCACTGGAAATCCATAATTTTAAATCTTAATAAAATAATTCGAAGTGGTCTGTATTCTGTCGAAACTTCCAGACGCGGATCGCGATTTCGATCTTTTTGGATCTCATCAGCGCGTCGCAGGCAGTTCCGACAGAACACAGACCAACTATTACCTGCTGCCTTAACAGCGCGTTTTAGAAAATACGACAAATGGCGCTGTAAACGCCATCTGTAGTACAGTGCTGCATTTTAGGATTACGTATGCTTCAGCAAGGTCCATTTAAATATATTATTATAAGTTTTTTTTTATGATTCTTTTATGACGACCACGACGAATATTTTGCATTGTAAATAAACTTGATTTTATTTTCAAATATTTTCAGTCTTTCCACCTGACATATGCGTTATACTAAAAATATCCCAGTTAAGAATTTGCAAGTATATCTTATTCCAATCTTTCTTAAGTATGACAACGACCTGTCTTCGGGTTTTGTGTCGACAATTACTCGTGTACGAATTTCTTGAAGTTAGTAATTGATGTTTTACATTAAACAGAAGTCAACTGCGTACATCTTATCAGATGATAAGGAATGTGGCCGTTAAGCGCAAGCTGTGAAGAAAAAACAAATCCATCACCACTGGTTAACGTTCTGTAACGTTTTTATTTCCTGCTGAATTTGTTAGCAAACATTTCATCGTTGTTGTAATCACAAATTTGCATATTTTCGTTAAGTAATAGCGTTAGCGCCACAACCGTTCCCAAACCAACAGATACAATCAATTTTTGTCACCGAATATGCATATGTACACTGTACGTACGGTACGACTTGGTATAGGTCTGTTGCATAAGAGAAAAAAACAAATAGCTGTAATGAAAAACTTATAAGGAATAATTAGAAAAAAATGCCCTTTTAATAAATTTGAATGTCTTACACATATTGTAAAGTGTTTCTAGATTAAAGACAGATAATTTAATAATCTAGAAACAATCGAAACAATTTATTAAATAAATACATTAACAAATTAAAGAAATTTGCTGTACTAAAAATGTATTGGAGAAGAGAATGACATACAGTTTCTTCAGATTTTTTTAATNTTTACACGACCACAACGTTGTTTACCATGTGTACCTACGTTGTAATAGAATTTTTAAAAGTGATAATCGTGGCACATTATATCATTAATTACACAGCCAGATCCTTATAGGCGTCGACTTTATTGTTTCCTAGGGTTACGTTTAATAAATAACAATTTTACCGTATAAAAAATGTTTACACCTCTGGAATTTGATTTATTAAAAATAAATTGCATATGCCATTAAATATACACGAAGGGTTGGCGTTCGCGTCGCTATTATGAGTATGAGAAGAAAGTTGAATTTCCACCACTTTGAAATAAAAACATGCCAAAGAGCTGGGCTGACCGCAGCTCACGAAGACGGCTAAAATCGCGACATTATGCTAGTAATTAGGTGTAGAGTGGGATGATGCGGGTATCCGAGGTAGTGCGCAGAGCTATCTCGTGTGGATCAGTTCAATAATACAAAGTTATAAAGAATATTGCGATCAACTTTCAGCAAAGACGATTTTGCACAAATACGTCAACATCGGGTGTGGTATTAATTATTAATATACATTTTAGTAATTAAAGAATGGACCAGGAGTGTCATTGTCATGTATCATCCTTCAGAACTACTCAAAACAGCATTTGCTTCATACATATATCTCTTCCAATAAAAATATATTTTTAATAGTAATTTCAATCTATAGCAAAATCTGCAGGTAAGAGACAAACAGGAAGTTGAACTTAAATATTACGTAATTTTAATCTTGTAATTTGTTCCCACCAGTGTACGTGATATTAATTATTTCTGTGCCAGTGCAACTGACTGACTGTTAATTTTTGTTGCTCATTCTGTCACTTATAGTGGGCAGCTCAATTAAATTAACTTGAACTTAAAGGTCGCATTTTTCACAACTGTGCACCGCAGCGGTCGCTCGCGATAAAATTATACCGTATCACGGACTTTTCTATTGGAGTTACGTAAAAATATTTGTATCAGTTTTCTAAAAGACAATGCCGTTACTTTTGCTGGAATTTCCGCTTAACGAATTACGTAATGTGCCCTAAACATGCACAAAACTGTCACACTTCGACTGCTAATTCAATATAATGTAAATTAATAGTAAGGGGAAGGAATTTAATAAAACTAGCAGTGCCTCAGTGAAATTTATAACTTATTGCAGGTAACTTTACACAATTATACGTTTTTCAGGAGTTCAACTAATGAAAATTTAAAGAACTGAAGAGAATAAAAATATTTCCTTATCTGACAATTACTCATTAAACAATTTAATTAATAATTCGTGCATGTTTGGTATTCAAATCTTGTAAAATATTTGGGAAAGGTACTAGTCCCAAGAAGGAATAATCTCTCAATAGTGAGGCATTAAGGAAAAGCGTGATTTTCCGATAGTTTAACTGCCAGTTTTTTGTCAGAAATTTGTTTCACAAAACTTGGAAGTATCTTGGGTGCTGACGATTTTTGAACGAGGTGTTGACTAGAAATGCACCAGATAGTGATTTTTTCGGGTACTGGATAACCGAGCACCCAGCATTAGCTGCGCCAGGTACGATTAATGGTTCATATATTCGTTCTGACGAAATTTCCCTTTAATAACACCCTTATCAAAGCAACGCCCATAAGCGGATTAGATCCCGTTCAAAAAGTTGTTTTTCTTTTTTCTCTGGTAAAATTACCCGGCGTCATTATCCAGGACCTGGCCAGATCCAAACCGGCTGTATGACCCATCTGTAGTTTTGACCACATACCATGGTTAACCTTTGGTTTTATGTCGAGACTTTTTTTCAGAAAACGTTAGTATCATATGTAAGGTATCTACTTGGGAACTGAGAAGCGAGCATAGGGATGTTCTATTACATGTAATCATTAAAGAAATAATTGTATTCCTCCTGTAATGTTACATCATACACGAAGTCGACAACATATGCAGTGGTACTACAGCAAGTTTATATATACAATTAATATGGCAGTACACATATCTAAATACTTGCGATAATGGATTAAAGTTGTAGCAGTAAACATCAAAAGCGCATTATATCAGATTTCAATTGATCTACTCTACATGGCACAAAAACATGTTTCGACCTTATTTGTACAAATGGGCGTATGTACGATATTATAAAATGAACTCTGCAAGGTTATTTTCAGTAAAAGGTAGTAATAATAATAATAATAGTACGAATAAAAATAAGAGCTGGGCAACAACTACAGCGGCCATGACCTTACACAACAGCAAGCATATAGCTGGTTGTTACAGTGAAAGACGAGCTATAAACCTGAATCTAATTTCGATATTATACCAATTGATTTGGTGAACTGAAAGCACAGAATGCGACCTCTATTAGGTAAGCACTTTAAAAGTGTAAACGAAGATATAAAAAGATAATGACCAAATGACCTTTGCACAGCGAAGTTTGTAATCAAAAATTTCATAAGTGCGAATAAGAGGTATAAGTTCTTGATCAGTAACTAATCGAAACTATCAGACTGCGATTTCGATCTTACTAGATCTCACCAGCACACCATAGGTAGTCTCGATAAATTACTTAAGAATCAGATTGATTTAATATCAATCAATCAATAATATAGCAATATATCTGTGGTTAAGTGAAGTGGTAATTGTTCAGAATCCACACCAAAATCGCTCCAAAATTTTTTCATCGATTTCTTATCATTTCTAAGGGTTCAATGATTATATTTGTGGCAGGGGAGACACATTTTTTTTATTATAGCATATATCATAGGGTATATGGTGTATGTATAGCTATTAAAATACTCTAACATCCCTAGACCAAAAATTTTCAGTCTCTCTCCAGTCTCTCAGAGTCATTCAACGTGTCTGAGAGCGTCTCTCACAGTCTTTCACAGTCTGTCAGTTATTACCTAGGTGTTTTTATTGATCTCTCACAGTCTCTGTATGAGAGGTTCGAACGATAAAATTGTTCATTCAGAGATTAGAGTCTCTCATAGAGAGACTGAATGAATAAAACTGAAAAATTGAGAGACTCGAGTCTCACGTAGAAAGACTAGGATCTCTGAATTATGTTGAACTTTTAGAAAAATCTAACCATGTCTATCGAGACACCACTTATTGAGAGATTCGAGTCTCTCGTTCAGAGAGTGGATACGAAATGAGGATCTCTCTATGAGCGACTTGAGTCTCTCGTTCAGAGACGCTAAACAGCTTTTTTGACAGTCTCTCGACAGTCTCTCTTAGCGACACCAGAGAGACTCGATGAGAGAGGGAGACTCGAGTCTCGCTTTTAGAGACTCTGAGAGACTGAACATGTTAATCTCGGGATAGCAAGGTAATTAAATAAACTGCAAATAATGATGTCACCAATGTAGGTAATTCTGTCACTTATAGTGGGCAGCTCAATTAAATTAACTTGAACTTAAAGGTCGCATTTTTCACAACTGTGCACCGCAGCGGTCGCTCGCGATAAAATTATACCGTATCACGGACTTTTCTATTGGAGTTACGTAAAAATATTTGTATCAGTTTTCTAAAAGACAATGCCGTTACTTTTGCTGGAATTTCCGCTTAACGAATTACGTAATGTGCCCTAAACATGCACAAAACTGTCACACTTCGACTGCTAATTCAATATAATGTAAATTAATAGTCAGGGGAAGGAATTTAATAAAACTAGCAGTGCCTCAGTGAAATTTATAACTTATTGCAGGTAACTTTACACAATTATACGTTTTTCAGGAGTTCAACTAATGAAAATTTAAAGAATTGAAGAGAATAAAAATATTTCCTTATCTGACAATTACTCATTAAACAATTTAATTAATAATTCGTGCATTTTTGGTATTCAAATCTTGTAAAATATTTGGGAAAGGTACTAGTCCCAAGAAGGAATAATCTCTCAATAGTGAGGCATTAAGGAAAAGCGTGATTTTCCGATAGTTTAACTGCCAGTTTTTTGTCAGAAATTTGTTTCACAAAACTTGGAAGTATCTTGGGTGCTGACGATTTTTGAACGAGGTGTTGACTAGAAATGCACCAGATAGTGATTTTTTCGGGTACTGGATAACCGAGCACCCAGCATTAGCTGCGCCAGGTACGATTAATGGTTCATATATTCGTTCTGACGAAATTTCCCTTTAATAACACCCTTATCAAAGCAACGCCCATAAGCGGATTAGATCCCGTTCAAAAAGTTGTTTTTCTTTTTTCTCTGGTAAAATTACCCGGCGTCATTATCCAGGACCTGGCNTCGAGTCGCTCATAGAGAGATCCTCATTTCGTATCCAGTCTCTGAACGAGAGACTCGAATCTCTCAATAAGTGGTGTCTCGATAGACATGTTTAATATTTTCTAAAAGTTCAACATATTTCAGAGATTCCAGTCTTTCTACGAGAGCTCGAGTCTCTCAATTTTTCAGTTTTATTCATTCAGTCTCTCACTCGAATCTATGAATTAACAATTTTATCGTTCGAGTCTCTCATACAGAGACTGTTAGAGATACATAAAAACACTTAGGCAGTAACTGAGAGACTGTGAGAGGACGCTCTCAGAAACGCTAAAAGACCCTGAGAAACTGAAAATTACAGAGTCTAGGGAATCATGACATCTAATTCTGCGTACCTACATATATAAAAATAACACAGAACTCTGTTTTTATAAGAAGGGGAGATGAGGAGATATAATTTTGCAATAAACATAGAAAATTATTAAATTATGCATAATCACCCAGACTAGACTGTGAAAATTAAAACTCTGAACCTTTTGTGGTCAGTATTCTTGGATTTATTAGTAAATTAGACCAACGTTTCGCTTCTAGTTTGGGAAGTTTATCAAGGCTCTACATGAACAATAATCAAGAGACATAATTAAAGTTAAGTTACTAAATGAAACACTTTGACATCCAATAGTGGTCAATACTAATGTGTATTTCTGTATTCAACTTAATTGTAATTATGTCTAATTGGGTATTATTCATGTAGAGCCTTGATAAAATTCACAACCTAGGAGCGAAACGTTGGCCTAATTTGAGAATAAATCTAAGAATATTGACCAGAAAAAGTTCAGAGGACCTGAACGGCCTAACGTAGAGAGGTTTTGATTATTAGGCACCCTTTGATGTGAACAGGGGCGGCCTTAGCCATTGCGAGACTCCCGGTGGGTAGATCTTTGCGAGAAGAATAACAAATTATTAATTATGATGAACCAAGAAGCATTAATGACTTAAAAGAATCAGGGATTCAGAAATCATGCTTATGACGACTTAGTAATTGTAATAGACATTAGTACTATTACTACCTAATATTTTTTCGCCTGATTGTTGCGCGAGTGCGCGACGCTCCTGCAAGGGCGAGGCGCCGGGTGGTTGCGCTGCTCGCCACCCCCAAAGGCAGTCCGTGGGAGTGAACACTACCCTGTCGGATATTTTCGAAAGATTTCCCCTCATCATAAAAAAAATTGTGTATAAGTAAAGATGGGCATGTTTTTTTTTTATAAGAGAGGAAGTCACCATTTTATTAGGGACAAGGTCACTAATTAAAGCGCGTTATTATTGTCGTTATTAACTGTCACAACAACTGAGTGTATAAAATATTTTGTAGACAAGTATTGTGGAAGGTTATACAATAATTTATTGTAAGTAATAAGATGGGGGAAGCAACCGTATCAACTGGATGTATTAACAAGTACAGATCGGTTGAAATTCGTGACGGTGAATGAACACGGAGCGCGCATACATTAAAAAATGTTAAACAACTATATACAAACACATTCATCTACATACTTAACATAATATTGTGAAGATTCGCTGCAGTCTCGTGGTGTTATGTAATGTAAAAGTAACAGGTGAACAGTTAAATGCTTTTGCAGAAATTATGAGGACCATTGCAACGCACAATAATTAGTTGTTCGATGGACGTCCTACAAGGATGACCGTGATTGATGATGAAGCGAAATGTCAGAAATTATTCCTGAATAAAAATCGTCAACGTGATGCTTCTCTTCGTTGAGTATTTTTTTATGTGCCTAATTAAATTTATATACTACATGTACCGTTAAAAGATCGTTTGCTAGAGATAAACTATATACATCAATAGTACGTTTTCTTGCATAAATTTGCCATTAATTATACTAACAACGCAAATTATTTGCTACAATATATGTTTATTAGTTACTCGCAATTAGTTAAGAGTGAATGTAAAGCTAGGAGGCGAAAAATTACAAGAAGTCGCCGGTATTTTCGGTATAGCCAAACAATTTAAGATGGAAGGAGTAGTAGAGATATAAAACAAAGGATAGCGAGGGGTCGAGTAGCCTTTAACAAAAATAAGTTACATTGTATGCTCGCGAACGATTAGAAATTCAAAAAAGATGATTGTTAAAGGTGTATATCAGGAGTACGGCGCTGTACGAGTGCGAAACATGGACAGTCGGTGCGGTGGAAAAGAAAAGGTCAGAAGCGTTCGAAATATGGTGTTACAGGCGAATGATGAGAATACCGTGGATGGAGAAGGTTACAAATGAAGAGGTATAAGAAAGAGTAGGAGAACAGAGGACGCTATGGAAGCCAATGAGAAAAAGGCGAGATAGATTCGTAGGACACCTTCTCAGGCGTGAAGGGCTACTCTCATATATATTACAAGCAGAAACAGCATAGTTGTTTTAGGGAAATGCGAAGAATAGCTCAGGATAGGAAAAGAGTGAAAATACGTGACGCATTTGTATCATGTTGGCAGTTACATATTCAACCTTCACATTAGAATATATGTGTAATTTGCAGTTAATTTGTAGTGAAAGAATTAATTTTGTACAGCCCAATGATTCCGAAAAATCGGATGATCTGTTAACTTAATATCATTGGAATCATGTTTTGTGGTTAATTTGTAGTGAAAAAATTAATTTTGTAGAGGATATACATATCAAGAAATTGGACGATCCACTAGTTAGATCATCCGATTTCTCCAGTACTATGGGCTGGAAAAATTAATTGTTTCGCTACAAATTAGCCAAACCTAATTGAAATTTACTATGCCAGGAAATGTATTAATAGAAACAAAAAAGTGAATAATAAGTGATTAATTAATCAAAGGATTAAGTTTATTCGTCTATCTTTTTTTATGTGTAAAAATATTAAGTACTTCATCGGTATTAACCCGATAACCCTCCCTCCCCTAGCTACGGCCTTGGTCATAACTGACAATTTATATACAAAAACATCAAACGATATAGTGATTCTTCATAGTACTTAAATACTAATCAAATTATTAATTTGTAGGCAAACTTGTAAACGAAAAATAACGAGTACCGAAAGCTTCAACTAGTGTGTAGCAGGTACATGCATACTATAATATCCAGAGCGTTTTGCAGATATAGCTGATTAATAAAATATTCATTTAATGAATTTATTAATTAGAGAGCCTTTATGTGTACACTCTTATGAACAAATTGTAGTTGTGTGAGAATGATTGAATGATTAAAATACATTTTGGGTTTCGTTATTTAAATTGTTATCCTTTGAATAAAAGGCTTTTAAGATTTAAAAATAAGAGGCTACTACATATGTGGAAATGTATCCTCGGACGAGACGGGACTGGCAAAATAATGATATAATTCACAAAATGTATACNGTATACACTAGTGGCGAGTAGAAAACATTCTCTTACATTATTACATTTAATCATCAATCAACTTTTCAAAAATATGACGTTGTATAGCAAAAATTCATACAAATATCATCAGCTTTTTTTCATACAAATAATAAAATAATGTAAGTCATCCAATAAATACAATTTAAAGATTTTTAGGGGTGTTATTTCCTGTTCAAAAGATTTTGAGGATTTCGTTAGTAGTTTAGGACGGTCATCAAAGAAGCAGGTGACATTTTCAGATAGACGTTCACAAAATTATACATTTTCGCTTGTGCAACATACAAGAATAAAATGCCGACAAAGAAATTTATAATATTTATGTTCGGTGTACTTTTTGCCTTACTTGTATATGTGACAGTTACGCAATCTTTTTATTTTACTTCGAAATTTTTTGTATCTGAGTTCATCTAAAGTTATTAAGAAACAAATTGAACTAGAAAGAAGTAACAGGTCTTTTAGTAATGAGCAAATCGGTCTTACTTATTCAGACTAACCAAGACTGTTTTTATATTAGCCAGCACATGGTTGAAATACAGAGACAAAACCATTTTTTTCGACATTTTTTATTTCTTTCAAATACCCTCCACTATTTTGTTTGCTAAAATATCTATTTATGCGTTGGAGGAAGAGTCAATTTATCCATTGTAGTTATCATAAAGCATGACAAACTCGCAAGTATGACAGAAAATTGCAGCATTTAAGACAATTATTGTGTCAGTAAATAAACAAATTTGCGCAGAGTTATTAAAAAAACGTAAGTATCAGATTGAATGAGCAAAACCAAGACTTAACACGCAAGATCAAGACTGGGACTAGAACTATTTGAGCAAGACGAAGACCAAAACTAAGTAAGTAAGACCAATACGAAGGCTGGGACTGTTTTGGTCTTCCTTTGTTATCACTAAGGTCATTCATTAACCGTGTATGACATTAATTAAGATCTTTTACGTACTGCAACTGTTTTTTATAAAATAAAAAAAATACGATGACTCAAAGAGTATAATAAACTAAAATGGTACTATTTTTAAGTGTAATGATTAAATGCGGTTTAATTAGCCTTAACACACCTCTTGTTTAAAAAAAATGGAAAATACGAATATCCGGTTTTAAAACAAATATTTGAAATTAATATAAAGTAGCATTTTAACGTTAAAAAAATCCTGTTCTACCGACAGTCCTCATAATATTATGTAATTCTAATTTTTGGAAATAATAAGAAGATACAAAAGTGTTTTTTGCAGTACGCCTACATTAGGAATCGGGTCCGGGAACGACTCGAGCCTCGAGGTTCCGTGATTTTAACAATTACATGTCTCCTTCCCCGGGACTTTTCTAGTTGAGGCTCGAGTCTAGACATATATTCACTGCTTATATCTGTTACAACAATTTTCTTTATGAAAGCTCATCATAATACGTTTTAAAAGCACCGTTTCTTCGCTCTAATATCAATACCTTGACAGAGTGTAATGAAAAATTCGTTAAACAAATTTTAAAATTAGAAATGCTAGAATTTAGAATTACATTATATTTTAGAAGGTTTTCTTTATGTTTAATATACGTTGATTTTCTTAAACTGGCAATTTATGATCGGTTATTAATAGTTGATTAATTGTGAAACGGTTGAATGAAGAATAATCAGCTCAGTAGCAGATGTTAAATAATAACTACAATCTCCTTATTTTTTTTTTGTTAAAATTTCGTTGGAGGATTACACGCTTTTTTCTGTTATTAAGTGAGTCGAGGTAAGAAGGTTAGACACCCGAAATAATTCTCTGACAATTAATGAATTGAATAAAAGAGGTCATAATACGCCATAGTAAAAATAGTTGGCGTAAGATACACTTTTTTTTAGTACCGTACATTAGAATTATGCAACATTAATAAATAAACATTTTATAATCGATTACTTTTTAATTAGATAAATTCGTTCCACGCACAAATTATATTCAAAAACCTGACAGTAAAAGACTGACATATTGTTTTTTAATTAATGATTAAGCTACTTATTCGAAAATTAGATCGTAATTATTAATTAATAACAATGAATTATCCTAATAATATTTTTTTGCAATTATTTCGACATAATAGGGACATTTCAAGGTTCACCAAAAAGATAATTTACTGTTTTATAAAGGAAAGTCTGAAAGTAAATGTGATTATATAATAAAAACACGTAATAATTTTATGGTGTTGCCAAAAATTTTTAAGTTACCAAGTCAGGACTGAAAACCTTGACAAACAAAATTTGCATTGATTTGTTTGTCGAACATTATTTCTAAAAAGGCATTAAACTTAAAACACGTCTCATTAACAAATGACAAAGCATATTCAAATATTTATAAAAGAAATCACCGTTTTGCATATTAATTAACAACTATAGGAAAACTAATGTAATATACGTTCCTTATTACNATTAAAAACCATATTATTTCAATCTTCATGATAAGATACTGTTGTATCTCGTTAATAATTCATGAGATTGGTACTTTTCACTTTCGACGCTTAATAAATAAAGGCATCAATTTAATCTCATTATGTGCTTTGATGAATTTTAATACGATGAGGTGCTACAAGATCATTATTTTGCTAACTTTTATATGTGTTAGCTGTTAGCATTTTGTCGAAGATAAAAGAGTAGCAGCCAACTGCTATATAAACAGTTTTGTAACGTTAGAAACAGTCAAATTCATACGGAAGGAAATACTTGGTTGCTTTACTTTCTATTATCGTTTAAATACTGTAAAGAAGTGGAAAACTTACGCTTTCTAAACACACGGATTAATTTATTGGTAAAGCAACATGATGGCATCAAATAGCTCACGACATTCAATATTGGAAGGTCAAGAATTCCTTGTATAGTGGGTCGTATTGCAGATTTTATGTTCAGGAAGTAGAGATTTACCAATTAAATACGACCACCATTATGATAACGAAACTAAAAGTATTTTCCTCAATTACTAGTGAATATTGAATACATGATAATTTATTTATGGACCTTGCAACTGCAATAAATCAAAAGAATCATGACTTACAATATATATTAACAAAAAAATCTGTCTTTATCTATAACTGATCTTAATATTTTAAATAAACAGTTTCCTAAAACGTAAACATCTTAAAAAATAAATAAAAAATAATTCGCAAAATTTAAAAAACTCGAAACTTCAGCGATTAATCACTTCGAAGTAACTGGTAACTATAGCAACAATTATCCGTTTTTATAAATAAATTAGTAATGTAAATAAAGTAAGTTTTGATCTCTATTTGATCATTATGACCTTTTCTATTCGTTCTATTATCAGCAAAAATTGTTCGCGTTTATCATCTTTTCAAATACGAAAATTACATGGATACAAGATATGATAACACCTTAAGAGTTAAGGATCTCTTTTGTAACAATAAACTTGTTAGATAGTGTACAAATGACGGAAACGTTTCTATTTCGACGTTACATTTGAGTGATGAAAGTTAACTGTAAGATAAATGAAGTACTTCACAGTAAATGAAATCTTATATCAAGTACAGCAGTTCAGGTTATGGACAGACTGTTTCTTGTGTTGTTGATTAATTGTGTTTATGTTTGGGTAGATCATAGCAAAATAAAACAATGAATGGTTAAGTACTACCTGTAAAACGATATTTTAGCTACCACATGGGAAGATACACCCACTTTGTTACAATTATTCAACAATGTAGGTATATTTTAAAGTATTGCAGTATTAAAAAGAGGAAAATTAAATGTTCTTGGTGGCCAGCAAGCAAATAAGCATTCTATTGAAACTGCCCTTTGGTTTTCAATAGCATGACGTAGACAAAAGGTCCGGCAGGACACAAACCAACCTATCTTTGCCAAAATAGCGTTCGATGAATAAATACAGATAGCGTAGAGAACGCCATCTATATTTCGACAAGGTCTTTTCCAAATAACGATTGGACTTGTCAAACTAAACCCGCAGGCTTTGTAGGTCGTGGTCTAAAGACTAATTTGTTGCCTGACGTTTTAGTTGAGAAGAGAACTACGTGACAGAAAACTACGCCAGTTTATACACCTCTGAAGATATTAATTGCAGCCGCAGACGAAACGTCAGATAACAAATCGGCCTTTTCGACCACGGCCTACAAACCCGGAACAAAATTACCAAGGTTACTGTCCAATTCTACATCAGCAAAGATTTTCAAATAGGTATTTCTTTATTACGACATAACTTCACAATTTACGAGTAACTGTGTCAACTTCGCTGAAATGCTGTCTTGATTCGGGCCTAAGGGCCTTCATCGGTTATAGTCCACATCCAGCATCAAAGATGGAAGAACCTCTGAAGAAGTTTGCCACTCGTTAGAGCGAAACGTTAGGTGGCAACTCCAACCGACGACGGCCTTTAGTCTTTATCAATTTGTCTCACTGAGTAATTTTTAAAAAGAAGTCTACAGATCGATTTCGAATGGATTCGATTATTGCACGTAGTTAGCAAAAGTTAGGAAAATTTGTAAGTGCAGCCAAAACAAAGAGAACAAATTCTGTAACTAAGCAAAAATTTTTGAAGCTTACGATGTACTATAAATGTCTAGACTAAAAAAATGTTTTCATGCCTTGTAATGTTACTTTTATATTAAACAATTTTTAAAAATTTCAGTATTCATTTAACGACAGAGTTGGCCAAAGCCCTAAAAAGCGATGCATGTCCTAAACCCAAAACCCTTACTTAAAACCCCAGTTATAGTTTAAAATTCAAGGACATCCAATGACCAATTCCTTCAAAAGCAATTAAATCCAAATCTCCAAGCACTTTAAAAGCACTTCAAGCACTTTAAATAAGCTGAAAGCAAAACACTTTTATAAAGTAATTTCTTCACCAAGCTACACCTATTTTTCACCAAAGGGCTTGAATTGCAATGCTTTCAAGCCCTGAAATAACTGGAAGCACATTTTCACTTAGAAAATGTTCGACATAGAATTTACACCTCAGCCGTAAATTTTTTTTGAGGTTTACGTACAATGTAGCTCCTTGAAGTTTTAAATAAGTACATCAATCTTCACTTTCCTAATTAGCAAATCCTTATTAACGTTATTTCAAATGCATTCAGTGTAATGTGTATGGGTAAAAGGTCATCAAACAATTGATATTATGAATTCTTCCTGGTTAGAGATAGAAGCTTACGTAACAGATACATATAGTTGACAAATTAAGAACGCTATTATTTATTCAATTAGATTCGTTATGTATAGTTGCCTTATGCTCTACAGATTTTATCGTTAACACCACGTTAATAACAGTTATCCTTGATTAAAATGCGATTACATTTGTCTGCATGTTTCTTTGGTTTTAGTACGTTTAAAAATTTAACCCTAGCATATTTTCAACATTTTTTCCCAAAGATCGTCTAACTGTCATGCACTTATTCCTTAATTCAATAATAATTAGAATATTAGCATATAAACATTGTATCGCATTTTTTGGTTCTCATTTCAGTTATTATTTTCTAACAATTTAGTGAAAAGTGGACAAAACACTTTAGAAATTGTTAGAAATCCCAAAATTAAAAAGCTTACTTTTTTATAATAGCTTTTATAAATGTTAAATGCTAATATAAATTGGGAATTGGCATAGAACCAAGACACAATAAGCATGATAAAATTCACATGTTGACTGCCAATTTGTAGTTATCTTATATTATGTTATGATGTCCTCAACTAACATGTAACGTTAAACCTTTCGCAATAACTACAAAAAATGAATTAGCCCTTTGTAAAATAAGATGAATCCTATTTAAGTGTTCCCAAAATAGAATTTACAAAAACTTAGGAATGTTTTAAGGAGTGAGAAAATTCATTACCTACTGACCTACTCCATTATAAAATACAAAATTTTAACCATCTAGGTAATAATATAGTAATAAGTCTTGTATTATATGCTATTTACAATCGCGATTTTGAACTTATTAGTTCTCATCAACACACCACAGGTAGTAGAGGTAGTTTAGAATCTCGTGGGCCAACAAAACTCCGCCTGCTTATTGATATCTACTTGTCACTAAAGCCATTGATCGTCTAACCGTTTTTATGTACATGCTGAAGTCAGCGTCCCACAGCGTGTATTTCGCGGCTTAAGACATTTTAGAATACCTTTTAAAAAGTTACACTGCATCAACAATGCATTTTTTATATATATCGTTATGTCCATACATATGTATAAATGATAGGCACCTAATCCAAATTAATTTAAGTGGTAATTATACCTAAAACTAATAATTTTTATCTCTTGAAGTAATTACAAGAAAAAAAAGTAACTTAAGATGCATTTTAAGTACCGTTAGTTAGCGCAATTCGATCGTATCTGGCGACCTTTGTTTTTGCCTTTCATAAAGAAAACGACACATTTCGAGAAACTTTTCGCACGATTTGTTTAGCATGCGTGTCAGACAATTTAATTACTGGCATGTGAACGACAACGGTTGCGAAACACTACGTATCTATATGTATTTCAATATGCCCTTTTAAGATAAGTCCACACAGGAGCGCAGTGGACAGACACTTACTTGTCGTCAAAGCATACAACGCATATTGATCAGCAAAATTTTTTAATTTCACTGTAGAACTTTACATTGTGCTACGCAGAGGGGGAATTTCAGAAAGTACGGAAAATAAAACTAATTTGACAGCAAAATATATGTAATATGGTTATTGGCGACTTGTCAAGAAGAAATTTCCAGTGCTGAAGTAGTGAAAAAAAAAACTTTTGGGTGTTTCATTCCCACCAACCAGTAATGTTGGTGGGCGGGCAGTCCCTCCGGACTACGCCGGAAGCTAGGGCGGAAGGCCTTCTTCAGCCTGCTTTCAGGAATCGTGGGAATGGATGGGTGGTGGTTCGGGTGAGAAAGATGAGACGGACGAAATGAAGACAGAAGAGAATGAAAGATTATCTGTGGAATATTACTGCCCCAGCATCTGCCTAAGTGATCCAAGGAAACCACAGAAAAACTTGGACCAAGGCAGACGGACCCGGAATCGAACCGGCGTCCTCCCGAATGCTAAGCAATGGTCTAACCTCTAAGTAGTGAACCGAACCGAAAGTGAGAAAACAGCACACAAACTGGCGTTTTTCAGATTTCTTCTTATCGGTGAACGTTTCCATAATTCTTGCGTTTAACATCGTTTAATCCTCAGTACTTTTGAGTTTTATTATAAGCTCTTCGCTAAAATTCTTGGTGCTCGTAACTGTTGACAAACTAGAACATTGATCGCAGGGCGCAACTGACGCATATGTGTTTGATATTTTCGCTGCGGTTCGCCCGCCCGCTGACCTCCTGTGCGCGCCTACCTTTACACGACTAATTATTTTACTGGGAAACTGAAAGCAAATGCGAAATTAAAATGTACGCAATATGAGAGAAATAATCCAATATTTCGTTAAAATTTTACGAAGATATGGACCATCGAATGCCAAACTTGAGAATATGTACCTACTGGTTTGACTGTCTTATGGTTTTGGTGCTGGAATTTCCAGTTTAATAAATTTCCCTAGATACTTATTACGACACATATAACATTTGAAATAAATTTAAAAATTGACGAATTGTTTATCCATTTGAACATTAAGAATTAAATTTCATTTATTGAATTTATGAATAACTCAATACTCTAGCAGATTTAATTTTATTGACTTAGTTTGTGTAAAATTTCTAAATTATCTATAAAGTGTTGGTTTTCATTTAATAAATGTATGTAAGGAGTAAAATGTTTAAAGTTTTTACTATCAGTTTCATTGGTTGTGGAGATTTTGACCTAATGGGCACAGTTTTACATGTGACCGCGTTCAACGTATTTTTTCTTTTCCTGAGAAGTGTTTAAGTGAATACTGACGTCATAAGGCTATAGCAATGTACTAATAAGCAAAATATTAAAAATTTTGGAGACAAAAAAGTACAATTACTGTATGAGTTACAAAAATCATTGTCAGAAAAACAAACCATTATTAATTAAATAAACGTAGTTAATTAAGTGACTTAATTTTAACACATAAAATTTGCTGCGAGTAAATCCGTTACATAAACAAAAATATTTGTGCTTTCGTTTAGCATGGCTGAAGCACTTCCTTGAAAATAATATATAATTATAGGTATGTGTATTCTATTTATAACATCAAGTTCATTTCCGGATAGTTCGTACTCTGGTGATAATTTTTAAAAATAACAAAAAATTACGCTCGTTTTGTATACATATATGTATACAGAATGGGTAAAATATTCACCTGTATGTCGCCTAATATGAAACTATGATAAATAAAAAACACTGACTTATACATATTATGTTGTTTGTAAACCCTTTGATAATATCTGAAATATAAATGAATAAATTAGNAAGTTTTCTTGTACCATTTCGTATTTTTGAAATTCTTTTGATGATTGCGTGTAATAAGAAATAGACTATCCCTATGCTTGGTTTTCAACTCGCTATTAGTGTATGCCTACAAAAATTTTAGGTACCCACTTTAAAAGGGAACAGCCCAATTATTAGAAGTCAGGTAATGATGTTATCTAATATTTACAGGACTCTATTGATACACATTGCTATTTGAATTAGTCCAAAGTTGATTTTCATGATTTACTTAAATAGATTTAGTATTGACATTCATTATTTGTTGAGCCTACTTATTATTACACAACATAAAACTATCTAGGATTGCGTTTTGAAATGATTGTGATTAGGTAATTTCTATCTAATTTCTTTCGAACGAGAAAATTGAAATAAAAACCATTCCGAAATACTGAATTCTTATTTAATGACATTGGATAACAAAAATTCTAAATTTAATTAATTCAGGAATATTTACATAAATGTTACAAAATATCAATCCTAATCAAAAAAAAAACTGTTTGAAAGCTGCTACCTGTTTGATTTTAATATAATATAAAATAAAATACTTTCACAAAATTTTTGACATATCAAAAAAGGATGCAAGTTAAAAGTAAAAGCGTATTTGTTTTATTTGACAGAAGAACTGGTTGGTTTTAATGTTGTTTTCGAATTTCCCATTGCAATCGGTACGGAGATAACTTAAAATGGATTCTTTGTTTTCTATTACGAAATAAGTAAAAAAATCGGCCGAATAGCTTTTAGGCAGTTGTTTAGCTGTTTGTATTGTATTGTACAATACGCAATTGTTACTCAATTGCTTCTCTTAAAAACAGACAGTAAGAATTTTTTGCATGTTCTATGATAATTGTATTGACCCCGCTTGTGAAACAGTACGGTACATAGTATTTTCCCCGAAACAAAATAGAACTTATTCATAAACCAAAACTTAAGGCGTAGAAAAAAGTTATTGATGAATCTGACAAACTACACTTATTAATTAGAGCATTTTCTGTGAGCTACTTTAGAATGGCACTATCACGATTATCATTACATTCTACTTTACATTTCTAGGAAAATACCTGCCATCAAGTACTTTTATGTTGCACGTTTCAATCATACGCGCGTGAGCCGTGTGGCCGATCGCCTCGCAGTCTTTTTTAATAGACGTAGAATATCGAGATGTTTAATTTGATGTATGGTAATAGACATATCTAGCTGCGACATGCGCAAAAACTACTTATCTTACCTGATTGCTATTAGGTAAGTAAATAGATTAGAAAATTTTTAATGTTATTGATAATGAGTATTTTAATTTATTCTATCTATTCTCTAAAGACATTACAACTAATGTTTTTACTTATCTATTCAGCGGTTCATCCTTAATTTAGAAAGAAATTAGTTGAAAAAGAACAAACTTTTTATTCATATTAGCAGATGATTAATTAATTGATTTTATTCATCGTCGACCAATACGATTACGGTAAGCATACGACTAGTCTAATTCGTAATAAAACAAATAAGTACAAGTTTAATAGAGACCGTTTTAATAGAAGTTTATTAGCACCATCAAGGACGCGAGCGTGGAAATTTAATTGCCACACAAAGGTGTGCCGTTAAATCGGTATTTCTTGCTGTTTTCCAAGCTGTTTTGTCGCTCGTGTGAGGTAATGATTCCCATGCTAAACTGCTCGGTAATGTTTACATACCTTATAAATAGTACACGAATTGCTCTACGAAAGAAGCTTTTTAAAAACAATGAAGCAACTCTGTTTGCATTTGCAAAAATTCTTCTTAAAATTTATAATCTTCCTATCACCAAAGGTGAAGAAAAATTCACTACAAATCACTCTGCAATATATTTTTAAGTTTATCAATATATCAATATCAACATACTATACATATACATATAATAAATGTATGTGGTATATTACAAAGTTTTGGTTTTCAGCTGCATAGTTTGGTTTCAAAGATATGGGGGTTAAAAGACTACCGCCCCAAAAGACTCCATAAACAGAGTCAGTGAATGTGTTCATTCAGTTCCGACATCCGGTCAAAACGTTACAGAATGCCACGGATTTTTTCTAAATGCCATACATCTACAGGGTTTGCGAATGATTTGGAATTTTCTAGAAGCTTCGAGAACGTTTCCGAATAATAATTAATTTTCCCTGAGCGAATCGAGAGCAATCCGACTTGAATATAATAAAACTAAGTTTAGTTTGTCCGTACGTGCCGCTAAAGTTACACAAAAGAATTCCATTTCCCGTTGGTAAAAAAACTGAAGAGATTAGCTTCAAAGACATGGGGTCAAAAAGCTATCGGCCCAAAGGACTTCATATAGAGAGTCAGTAAAGGTGTTACATACTTCAGTTCCGACGTCTGGTCAGAACGTTACAGAATGCGGCAGACTTTTCTTGAATGCCCTAAATCAACAGGGTTTGAGAACCTTTTAGAATCTTCTGGAAGGTTCCAGAATGTATATAATAAATGTAAGTGTAATTTATTCCTACGTTCCACTAAAGCTCCTCAACCGAATCTCGTGACCTCATGGGGGTTATATGGTATGATAGCTTTCCATCCCCCGTACATGAAAAAAGTATGCGGTATTCAACAGCATGGGTTGACTTCATAAATATGGGGGTTAAAAGGTTGTCGCTCCAAAGAACTTCATATGGAGAGTGAGTAAAGGTGTAAATTGAGTTCCGACGTCTGATAAGAATTACAGAAAGTCACTGATTTTTCCTGTATCTCCTTTATCTACAGGTTTCGAGTATCCTTTAGAAATTTCCAGAAGGTTCGAGAACGTTCCCGAATGGTAATTAATTTTTACGGCTTAGTATATTAATAAAAACAAGTAAGTCCATGAGTGTAATACCTTGCATACCTGATACATAATAACCGACAATTTTGTGGGTGCAATTTTTGCGCAACTAGTTTTATCTATAGTAGTTCTGAAGATAGTTTTATTCAAATTTATTAATTAATATCATTGCTACGTTGTCACTATTGACTTTCTAATACATAACAACGAATAGGCATTCGCAGTAATAAATGCTAATTTCAGTAAAACAGAAGAAAAGCGCTTAAATATGTATGTTAGCACAGTCAAGATGAATTGATAATAAATGAAGTAATATTTTCATCACTTATCAAATCGATAATGTTGTGAGATGCTTTATTCGAAACCAATTTTTCTCTTTCGTTCTTCTAATCTTATTGTACTTCACAAAAAAAATGTATTTAAAAGTACCTCAACAAAACTTACCATTTAGTAGAAACTGTTTCATTGTTTTCACACAATAATTTCACTTTACTATTATGTATATACCCAAAAATCTAATGCACCTTATCGATAATAATCACCGAAAGCAATATCTCACAATTTTGTTCTAACATGTTTGACATTCACTTGTTGCCAACAAACTAAATTCCAGCATTCTTGTGTTTTATCCACCATCCTTGTTTTATTCGTTAACGTTCGCGTTCTATCCTTTATTACTAGATACACTCAAAGGTAAACATCGCTATCCTTCGGCTATGCCGAACGAGAGGAGTTTTTTATATAGATCAGCAAACCTTGATTCAGTCCGATAAGTATGACAAACAGATAGTACATTGCAGGAATTTATCATCTCTAAATATGTAAACAGATAATTCTTTTGATATAGAAATGGTAAAAATGTTTTTGATTTAAAGAAAATAAAATGTACCTATTATGGAAACACTTTAGATGGAAACAAAAGTAGTTTGAAATTTTATGTAAATTCTAATATACTAAAAGATTTTATAGAAAAATGGATTTACCGAATAATAAACAATATAGTCAAGAAAACAGAAGAAGTAGTTTTTCTTAGAACATCCACAAAGCATTAATTGTATTTATTTTAAAAATTTTGCATTCTATTTAATCAAAAATCTCTTATTGTTTCATTACTATTAATAGAATGGTAGAAATAATAATGAGGTAAATAAGATTTTATTTATTCATATAATGCTTTAGTTATACATACTTTTCTGTTTTAATGAAATAAAAAAGAGTGAAAAATAATTTAAAATAAAGGAAATTGAAAACTTATAACAATAAGTACAATCCAACATTAGTAAATACTATATAATTTTAAAAATACGTCCAGCCTATCCTATGTAAATCTGACCGATTTCCCCTGTTTGTATTAGATTATTGTTATGATTTGAATTATTTGATGGACCATATACAATAAATATTTTGTAGTTGATAGTATTACATTTAATAGAAGGGTAAATATTCTTTATTAAATGTGTAACTTAACAGCTGAATGACTTGAAATGTAGTGTTCACCAATACGATTTTAAAGGTACGTGCGCTCTGTCCTATATAACACCTGACCGATTTCCCTTGTTTCTTTTATATTATTATAAGTATGAAGTAAATTATTTGAGGGACTGCCTACAAGAAGGGTAAACATTTTTTATTAATTGTGTAATTATGTTCACGAACACGTTTTTTAAAAGTACGTCCGGTTTGTCCTATATAAACGTCTGACCGATTTCCCCAGTCTGTTTTAGATTATTATTATGAAGTAAATTATTTAAGGGACTATCTACAATAAACACTTTTGTAATTGGTGGTGTTAGGTTTACAGAAGGGTAAGTATTTTTTGTTAACTCTTTAAATTATAATCTACTTAAAAAATAGTCGTCAACAATCCCAACGTTCTCAAGTGTATTTTGAATATACGTAACATTGTAGAAATTAACATATTATCCCCATGCCAAGCCCTAAGATACTTTTGCAGTTATTTCCTAGTGTGTTCAATTTCACGACTTGAATTCTACTAGTGAAAAGAACATTACAAGAAGGAGTAAAGGAGTAAAAGTGCTTGCTTCCCGTTTACTTCACCCGGAAATGTCGCCTTTTTCTCTAATATATGAACTGGTCTTGTATGCTCTGATTCCATTACAAGACTCCTCTCTAGATACTTTGTTTCTATCTCGATTACTACAAACATATACGAGATCTGTTCAAAACGTATCGCAAATTTTGAATTTCCGGTTTTCGATTTTTTTGTGGCGTTATATTGGTACTCACTTATACCGACAAGTTCAGTTAATTTTTGACAGCTGCGTTGCTTGCAGATGTTTTGGTTCGTTTTCGATTTTTGCCTATTCCAAAAATGGAATTGAATCTGTATCAAATTTTGTGTGAAAACAAAATTAAGTGCGCGGACACATTCCAAATGTTGACTGTGGGATATGGTTAAGCTACCTTGGACAGAAGCAACGTTTATTGGTGGTACAAAATGTTCTCAGAGGGCCGAGAAGATGCGAAAGACGAAGAGCGTGCCCGAGCACGTCAACAACAAACGAAAGCATTGATAAAGTGAAGAAAATAGCTTTAGCCAATCGTCGAATCGCCGTTAGAGAAGTTATTGAGGACCGAAACATATCGATTGGCTCCTGTCCTTTGATTGTTACCAATGATTTGGGCATGAGATGGGTCGCCGCGAAATTCGTACTAAAATTGCTCAATTTCGACCAACATTCCTAAGGAACTGTTGGACTTTGTCCGCGACGATCCAAATTTGCTCCAGAGGGTCATAACTGGTGATGAATCATCGGTTTATGGTTATGATGTGGAAACCAAAGCTCAATCATCCCAATGGAAGCTGCAGCACGAGTCATGCCCGAAAAAAGAGCACCAAGTTAGGTCGAATGTGAAGGTTTTGCTTACAGTTTTCTTCGATTGCAGAGGCGTGGTGCATCATGAGTTCCTGCCACAGGGTAGAACAGTTAATAAGGAATATTACCTACAAGTTGTAGGGTCATAACTGAGTTTATGGTTATGACGTGGAAACCAAAGCTCTATCATCCCAATGGAAGCTGCAGCACGAGCCAAGACCGAAAAAAGTGCGCCCAGTTAGGTCGAATGTGAAGGTTTTGCTTATAGTTTTCTTCGATTACAGGGGCGTGGTACATCATGAGTTCTTGCCACAATCATTAAGGAATATTACCTGCAAGTTATGTGCAATTTGTGCGAATCAATCCGCCAGAAACGCCCGGATTTGTGGAACAACAAAAATTGGTTTTGGCACCATGATAACGCCCCTGCTGACACATCGTTGCTTGTGCGCGAATTTTTGACCTATAATCATACAGGTATTTCGCAGATCTGCCCCCCTGTGACCTTCTCTTGTTCCCGAAAATGAAGAGACCCATGAAAGGACGACGTTACGCTACAATTGAGGAGATAAAGACGGCATCGAAGGAGAAGCTTAACAAGATTACAAAAAATGATTGAAGATTGGAAAAAAAAACGTTGGCACAAGTGTATAATATCTGGAGATTACTTTGAAGAGGACAAAATTGATATTCACAAATAGATAAATAATTTGTGAAAAAACACAAAAGTCGCGTTACTTTTTGAACAGACCTGGTACTACTTACTTTATTCAATCGAAAGGAAAGTGAATTGTAATTAAATACTACGTTGGCTGCAGCTACTGCTGGTTAATACAAACTTACGTCCGTGGTACATGCTTTATAGACTTGACAACTGAAGTTGTTCATTTCTTTCTCGTTTTATCTCTACAACAGTGGTTTGATGTTGGTACCTTTACGTTATTTACAAACCATTAGGTAGCTACTGTCTGTCTAACGTTTTTTACTTTTCCTTTTCCCTTTACAACAAAAAAATTCGAATCCGCTCCGTTACTTAACTATAAATAACAGCAGTAACTTTTTCTATTGAGTAATTGATCAAAGTCGAAAGTAAAACGTTGTTTTTTTGTAACTATCACAAAACTTGTGAGATGTTATTTACTTTATTAAGTACAGCAGTTTTGAAAACTTTACTGATTTTAATTTTATTGGGAATCATTTTATTTTTGTAGTGATCATCACTTTATATCTCCCTGAACAATGTTCTAATTTCGGAATTGATAGAGGTGGATTGATTCCCTTTCAGTGAGAACACCGATGTAGTCGTTTATCCAGGGATAAAAAAGAATACCGAGCATGATTCAGATATCGCCGGCCGTGAAAGCATAAAATATCTTTTGTTTTGGTCCGTTTTTTTCTTTCAACTTTCTTCCAATTGTTAAATGTTTTACTATTGGCTTTTTCATTTTTAGAGGTTATGATTGCAAGATAAAAACCTTTCTTTTGGTAATTTACTTCGCAAATATCTTTTAAACAGCTTGATAATGTCGCGCAGGATTTTACAAAACCCTAGTCCTTCTAATTTTAAAATGATCGCGTTTACGGCATTTCACGTAGCTTTTACCGTTTTACACAAGTGCAATTTTAGAATGTATTGAGAAACGTACTTACGGTTATAATATTGTTATACATATATGATGGAAGAGAATGAAACGTATAAAAAAAAGGAAAAGAAAAGTAAAAAAAGAAAACACATTGAATCGGCTGGGAATCGCAACCAAACACTTCCACATGCGTACAAATTGCACCCATTGTCAAAAGTTGAGCTCAATTATTTCGTAAAGCGTAAAATGTAAAATGATGACGGATGTCTCACCTAAGATTTCCGTTTTTCTTTATAGCACAAGACTCTAATACCTTGAAAAGATACCTATTTATTGCTAAATATTTAATTAATGTTATGTAAGATTAACATTTCAATAAATATCTACATAAAAGAATTTTCTATTTTATTTGTTGTGGTTACCAACAACAAAGAAAACAATGGAATAATTGTTATTAGATTTATAGTAGGAAAATAACATTTGCTTTAGAGATGCATTTATTCAGATGGAAACAATTTACCTGTTAGTTTTTACAATTCTATTTTTTTTTTTCATATGTAATAATTAATTAATTATCATAATTTCATAACACTGACTTTTTAATCTTCTTTGTATAAATCCGTCAATTGTTAATGCCGTTTATTTATTTTTATAAAATATGCTCATTTACATTTTAAACAGTACCTCAATGAAACATGCGAAGTTTTACGTCACTTATAATTGACATTGAAATTACTCAAAGATCTTTTCAATTTCACTGCAAAAAGAAATACAGAAACTTGTTACCGGCAATTAATACTTTTAAAATACTGCTGTTATTTATAGTTAAGGATAATTATTAAACAATGATTGAAGAAACATGTTAAATATCAAATATATTTCCTCTTTCATATTTTGTTAAGTTACAGGCTTTTTATGTACTGATGACGATAAGTGTAACATTTGACCTTTGAATTATAGATATATGAGGAGGGCTCGAGAACACCAAGACGATAGCTAAGAACAGGATGAAAATAAACTTATCATCATCATAAGTTCGTCAGTTCTAAGACATTTCCCCAAAACTAGAACATTCCTCATCCTTAATTATTTGCGAACAGTAATCTAAT
>NW_020438886.1:689830-692486 GCF_000699045.2 Agrilus planipennis
TACCCGAGTCGAAAAATTGGGACTCATTTTATCCTCAAATGAACTATTTAGACTCATTTTTTCCTCATTTAGACGTTTTTAATCTCAGATACCTCAATAAGTTTTCATAAGACTCATCACATTGGATTCTAAAAAGTCTCATTTTATTCTCAATGTCTGCAATCCTATGGCAATAGTCCTCAATTTAACCTCAACAAGAAAAGAATGAGACTTTTTGAAGACAAAATGAGGTTTCCTAAATAATCTTTACTCCTCAAAAGTCTCATTTTGTCCTGATACGGGAAAACCGCGGATAAAATGAGACTTTTGAGTCTTGTAGTTTGAAATATCCCTAAAAATTCTATTGAGATCAAATGAGGACAAAATGAGTCCCAATTTTTTGACTCGGGAATGTAATACGTGAAACTTAAAATTCTCAACATAATTTTAAAATACATTTCAAAATCACTAAAGGAAATATTCACACAGCTTATGCGCGTTTTTTTGTGGTATGCCTAAGGTGACCATACGTCCCGCTTTGAGCGGGACGCATATAAGCACAACGTACATGATTTTGGCAAACGGCTTGTATCTACGCTTTCTGATTGGTTGCTGTCAGGTAGCAGTACGTTCTGCTATTGTAGTCAGCATCATGTACGTTTTGCAAGTGAATATAAAATGCATGTGTATGGTTCTCTTTTTAAACAAACTGTGAGGGCACACATATTTCTTTCTATAAAATATATTTATTGTACTAGGTTAGTTATAAATACAGGGTAGCGCAATATAGTGTGACAAAGCTACTTGCATACTTACGAACACACAAAAAGTTTTNAAGGATGGTACTATAGAATGTCACCTCAAGGTAGGCCTAGTGGCGTCATCTCTTGGTTAGGCCGGAAACTTATCAATCCACCCTCGTATTAATATGTTTTTTGCTATTAGGTCAATTTATGTGTTAGAGGAAGGGTAGTTCTCGAGTTTCCATAATTTCCAACTATCATGACAAGTTCGCGTGTATGACAAAATTTCAGCGCTCAAGATAATTATTGTATCGGTAAATAGAAAAATTTGCGATTAGAAGAATTATTAATAAAAACGTTTCAAATTAAATAAGCAAGATTACCAAGACTTAGACTGTATGAGCAAGACCAAGATCAAGACCAGAAGTATTTGAACAAGACCAAGACCGAATACAGAAGACCAATACTAAAACTGGGACATTGTGTATTTATTGTATAAATTTCAATAACGACAATAAAAACAGTAATTTATTGAATACTTTACTTTTTATATTTCGCGGCACCTCGTAAAACTGAGAATAAGTTGTAAAAAATTTAAAAAAAAAACGCATGTTTCAGTAATCATGGATACAGTTTATTAATATTGCTTTGCATATAAAAGAAGAACTATTATCAGGTAGCATCATGAATAGACTGTAGCGAATGTCAACAAAAAATTAGTCTACAATATGCTTTTTATGTTCGACCACCACTTAATGTAAAAAATTTACGTGTTCATAATTCAGAATTTGTCAGGCATTAGAGCAGTCTCTTCGTAAAATTTTATGAGATTAAAGGCGTTAGGAAAAATTAGCTGGGGGCATCCACTTTTTAAGAAGTGCAATATCCATAGAATATCATGCCAACGACCTCTGCAAAAGTCATAATTTATAACAATAACTGATTTGTCAGGAAGTGCAATTCGTATGATCTCAATTTATTGTCTTTTTGGCAAGGATTTTGATTCGTATTTCGTATCATAAAAGACAGACAAATGTGTAAACAAGTAAAATACGAAACGAACTTTACATTTCTTAAAAGCTGTTGAACTTTGGCTGTTTTTTAAGTAACATATTTATGACAATGCACATTATTTAAATATTTCCTTATTTTTTGATGCATACTAAACAGTCAGATGCCATCAGTCTACCCAAGTTAATCTGTTTACATCAAATATTTGAAATCAACAGCAATTTTGTTGTTAGATACGGCAAAATGTACATTATATTATGTACCTGACTAGAAATGACCGCACTCCCAGTTCAAAAAACAAATTTAAAATTCAAAGGTTGATACAAAAATAATCCTTTTCACTTCGTGCTATTTTTATATTTGCAAGGTCACGAGGGTTAAAGGTATTTTCTATCAGAGGGCAACATATATGAACGAAACGTGATCTTTATAATGTTAAAAATTTAACATAAATATTCGATTCACGGGACAAACCGTGATTTTGTAGAATAACAAAATCAAAGTGTAAAGACATTTAGTTTAAAAATAAAGGTAACCCGAGTCGAAAAATTGGGACTCATTTTATCCTCAAATGAACTATTTAGACTCATTTTTTCCTCATTTAGACGTTTTTAATCTCAGATACCTCAATAAGTTTTCATAAGACTCATCACATTGGATTCTAAAAAGTCTCATTTTATTCTCAATGTCTGCAATCCTATGGCAATAGTCCTCAATTTAACCTCAACAAGAAAAGAATGAGACTTTTTGAAGACAAAATGAGGTTTCCTAAATAATCTTTACTCCTCAAAAGTCTCATTTTGTCCTGATACGGGAAAACCGCGGATAAAATGAGACTTTTGAGTCTTGTAGTTTGAAATATCCCTAAAAATTCTATTGAGATCAAATGAGGACAAAATGAGTCCCAATTTTTTGACTCGGGA
>NW_020438886.1:693428-695613 GCF_000699045.2 Agrilus planipennis
TGGCGGTAAGAGATTTGCGGACAATGAAGAAGTAATCGAAGCTGTAAATGGTTATTTTGAGGAGCTTGACGAATCAGTCTATAGAGATGGCATTAATAGACTGGAACACCGCTATGAGAAATGTATCAGCCTTGGAGGAGATTATGTTGAGAAATAAAAAAAAAAAATTTTTAAAAACCTTGTTTTTCTTGGTCAGGCCGGAAACTTATCAATCCACCCTCGTATTTCGAATTAATATAAATAAGTAATAACATAGGTTATCCCTCCTTGAGGATGAAATATAATTATTTTTGTATTACATCATCTAATGAATCTACTGTGTGTTGGGGATGAAAAAGTTATCATTTAATTTAACAGTCAATGTTATATTTATTTTATCAAAATGCAGAGATAGTTAGAATAAATAACTCACTCACTTTTTATCACATCTCATATCAAAAAGAATACTAAATTGATTAAAGTAACTCTGCCTTTGATGTGGAATTTTGATAGTGTTTGGAAACAAAGAAATTTTGCTTTGTGCTTTACTAGTACTTGACAATATTATTGGAATGTAAACAATGAATGCCAGAACAGACCAAAAGATTGAAGGGCGAATTCAACTCATTTACGTAGTCTCATGTCCAATGACTTCAAAAAGTTGAACAATTGGACTGAAGAAGCAAATCCACCGTTTTATAGCTTATAAGCTTCTATTCAGTCATCTAAATATAAGCCGATATATCAATAAAACACAAGACAAATGCGTATAAGGAATCACGCCAAAGAGTTCACTAATTGATACAATTTACACATTAAACGGAGCATTGCTTTTCAATCGACTTACAATTATTTCCTCTGAGATGTGATCATAGAAACCAATGAGTCATCTGACATCAAAATCTATATATATTTTTATTCTATCACCGTTTATAGTCTCAGTAATCCTTGCATACAGGAGACGCAAATCACATTTTTTAGATTATTTTCTTTCGTAGAAACGAATATAGAAGTCAGTAGATACCTAACATGTGCACACTTTGAATGGCCCAAGAGTCCATTTAGAAGAAGAACTAGAAACAGTTTGCATTTTGATGAAGCAGGCCTTACATTCATACATGGGCAGTTCCTGCCCATCCTGCTTATCTTTACCATTGTCCGTTACAATCTTTGAACCAATTACCCCGTTGACGTACTGCAGTTTCGTCGGCGCAGTGTCTTCAGCAAAAGCATGTGTATAACTGGTAGTCGTTTATCTTTAGTGTGACGTAAGGTAAGGACCATAAGTTTGAGTTAATGAGCTCGACCTTCACGTCACGTGGACTTATTTCGTTGCACACGTAAGTGGACACAAAACCTACATATCTACCATCAAGAATCTGGAGCAGCGATAGCGCGATTAAAATTCTTCCATACGTACGAAGATGTTTTTCTGACACGTGTTTAATAAACGTTACGTGTCTGTGATAAAATGGTGTTGTAATTCTATCTGATTTAAGCCATTTTGTCTTATTGGTTTGCACTTTGTTTGTATACTATATACTGCTGGATGGTCAATTACAAATTTTCTCAATTTCTACAGAAAATCAATTTAGATGTGACAAAACACAAGAAAATTTCAAAAAATACCTTACAGTTTCATAGATAAATAAACAAACAGGCCAATAGTAAAGAAGCCCTCAAACAACTAAAATTATATTTTTGCTTTTGGTTAAATTCGTTGTCTTTATCTACATCCAAAAAATAATTACATATAAATAAGAAAACGAACGTAATATACTAAAAGAACAAACAGACAAGTACGAATTGTAGTACTCCATAAAAATAATTTCTAGAAATCTACTTTTGTGGAATATCTTCTTAAATATGCTACTCAATATTACGAAAACAAAAAACATGTTTGTGTACCAATTACACTTCTAAAACACTTGAAAATTTAAAATTCAGATTTTCATATTTTTTTTTTGGATAGATGTTCTTTCAGTACAAATTGTAAGATGATCGCTCAATTAAAAGTGCTCCACATATATAGATTTTAATAATCAATATCAGTGATCATATCAGAGAGACAGTGAAATGATTTTATAGACTCTCTGCAGTATAGAGGTCTCATCCTATTTTTCTTTTAGGATTAAAACCCTAACTAGACATATAATAATTAAATATATTCAAAAATAACATACAATTCACATTCCAAAAAGTAAGA
>NW_020438886.1:697170-701397 GCF_000699045.2 Agrilus planipennis
CACAGAAATCTACTAATTGGTTACCTACAATATATGTAAAGGCGCTATACAAAACGAGGGATCATGTCCTTCCTTTATAGAATAATAATTGTAATACCTACAGATATTATGAGAAAATATTATGTACTTACGTATATTATAAAAGCAATCAATGTGAAACAGATATTATTGTTAGACCATCGATATGGGATAATCATGTTTGTATGTATTGTGAATTTATAAAGGTACCCTTGATATACATGGGCACCTGTGTGTATGTTTATACATACATAGCAATGGTAGATTTCTTTTTACCAGCGAAACCACTGCAGGGATTCTGATTTGAAAATGAAAATGTTTTTAACTACCTCTTCAATGTCACTTGGTAAAAATGAATGACCTTTAACTCGAATATCCTTGGCAGATTGCTAATATAATGTTATACGTACATAAAAGGATAAATTGACTGATTGACATATCAATTCACAATTTAAACGCCAGGGTGCAGACACTTGAAATTTTGCACAGGCAAACAACAGGAGTGAATTTGGGATTGAAAGTTAAATGCGTTATAAAATTATAAAAAAAGTGTTATACGGTAAGGGATTGGCATATAGGATGTAGTTGGAATGGTTACAATCAAGTGCTATCCACTACCGACAAAGGTACCGTCCATATTAGGATCTGTATTCAAGTATCAGATACATATATTTAAAATCATTGTAAATTAATTAAAAAAATAGTATGCTAATGTGTTATGTTACTTTTAATTAAGCCAGAATTTGTGGGAAATTTCTACAGGTGTTATTTTTTACTGACTAAATAAATCCTGCTTATTAATCAAAAGGACATTAAAAATCAATTAAGAGTTTGACACCAATATCAAATATGAAGATTGAAGGTCTAGTCAGAGACATATTAGAGGCAGAAGCGGGAGTAGAAGTAAGCCTAGATTAGATTACTGTTAGCAAATAGTTAAGGATGTGGGACGTTCTAGTTTTAGGGAAATGCGAAGATTAGCTCAGGATAGGAAAGAGTGGAGGTGCGTATCCCATCAGTCTGAGGACTGACGACCTTATAAAGATGATGAAAATTTTGCTAATAATCTTAAATTTACTAGTTTTCGTTTATTAGGTGAGAGCTTTTTCTATAATTTAAAAGAAATACATTGATATGCATGATTAATACAAAGTATCATTAGAATTAGTTCGAAAAGTTATATTCAATGCATGTATCAAATTACATCAGAAAGTGTGATATCATATTAGCATTGAAAGACTTTCATTATGTAGGCAGGATCAACACTCGGAATATGTTGTTACCGCAGAATTCTGCAGACATCTTCTCAATTACTTAATAATTTTCAAATGTTACAAATAATTTATTTAACAAATCGAGCGCTTTTCAATGCCTACCCTACTCCAATAATCTCTTATAATCACAAAATTCTACACAGTATTTTTTTACATAAAAATAAATCTAGAATACAAGATCGAACGTTAAGTTTTGCTAATCATTTTGGTGATTAAAAGAGAATTACAATTTGTATAAGTTGCAACTTTAAATAAAACGATACTATTTATAAATCATGTTGAATTTGAGGATTTACTTTGAAGCACACAATGGAAAAAAATTATATAATTCCCTAACAAGGCTACGAATTCTGCTTTTCTCAGTTTTTTGTTTTTTTTAATTATGCGTACATGGCAAGGTCGAATATTAACCTTTATTCAAGGGTAATTATTAGCTCGTAGTTCTTTATTTCATTTGAAAGACAAAAAACTAAAAGTGTATTTTCAGCAAAAGTAACGTAGTTTTCGATTGAGTGATTTAACCTTTCAGTACATAATTCTTTCGCGGTGCACCGTTTAACAAAGCTGACATAAATTACACGTAGCACACTTGCATTACATGTGTCTTATTACCATAGTATTTCATTGGTTACTGACAATGTACTGTTTGTAAGGAACGTAACATTAATAATAGTTTTAGAGGTTGAAGTAAAGCCATGGTTACGCCCTTGGGTAGGGCAACATAAAATCTCAAAGAAAATGTACAAACAACTGAAACTTTTTCTGGTAAAACTAGGCGTCGATATTTTAATACATTTGATTAACATATAAAAATAATTTAAACGATTTTGATAAAAATCTATGAGAAATTAAAACGAGACAGACTATCTACTGATATTATGTTAGATTAATTTAATTTGCTTTTATTAAATTACATATATATAAAGCACCTAAAACGCAATTTACTTGCATTTTTTGTAAGGTCTAAACTATTCATTATCAATTAAATAAATTTGTAAAACAAAAATTCCTTTTATTATTTAGTATTACTGTCACCCATGTACGGTTGTTTTGAATGTATGCCTGAGGCGGTGATCGATACTGCGGCATCTTTCTACGGTTCATTAGTCGATGCACATAAAGATGATAAAGTGATTTTATGAGAAGCTTTCCGGAAGTAATCAGGAATATTCGATAATTGTACTTATAAATAGTATACGACGCAAGATAATTAATGTAATATATATGTACGTATTGCGAAGAACAAGTCCAAACGGTGATACAAACTCATATAATAAGTGATATGAATACACACTGATTACGAGATAAATAAGCAATTTTCAAAATAAGTATGCATATAATAAGAAAGAACGAAGGTACAGATAGGAGACGAAAGATTAGAAGAAGTGGCTGATTTTAGGTATCTAGGAAATCAGATAAGTCAGGACGGAAGGAGCAGTAGGGATATAAAGCAGAGGATAGCGAAGGGCCAAGTTGCCTTTAATAAAAACAAGTTATTTCTATGCTCGCGAACGGTTAATTTATAAATTCGAAAAAGATTGTTAAAAGAGTATGTTTGGAGCGCGGCGCTGTACGGGTGCGAAACATGGAGGTGTTACTGGCGAATTATGAGGATACGGTGGAAGGTAAGAAATTTAGAGGTATTAGAAAGAATATGAGAACAGAGGATTCTATGGAAGTTAATAAAAAATAGGAGAGATAGGTCTAGTCAGAGACATATTAGAGGCAGAAACAGGAGTTAAGAGGAATAGAGGTAGACCTAGATTAGATTTCTGTTCGAAATTAGTTAAAGATGTGGAATTTTCTAGTTTAAGGGAAATGCGAAGAGGAAGGAGTGGAGGTGCGTATCTTAAGGACTCACGACCTTATGATGATGATGATTTTTGTATATAATATGTTATTGTGTAAAATAAATTGCTTATACCTACATAAGACCTCCTTAAGTAAATAGAGTTATACTACCTTAAATTTACTTACGAGTTTCATTAATTACACAAATTTACCCCATCTTAATTAGGGCATTCTAGTAGTCCCAAATTAACTATTCAATTTAAAACTACATACGATACAAGTACCATTTGTTTTCTATTTGTTGCCTAAAAACTTTCGGCATCCGTAGTGTCAATGAGTTTACGCAATCGCTTTGTATTTACATTAGCACTTCGATTCGCTACACTGGCATTTTTAATTAAGTATTTGCAAACTTTCGATAATAAATCACTTTTACTTATACTAAAATTAACCGTTTCATCTAATACCTATAATAACGTATTGTTCGTATAATATCAGTGAATATTTACATCATTATGAATCACTGTGTGTCCAAATAAGGTAATAATTGACCGGAAGGTCTTCTCTTAGACGCCACACGGCGACCAGTTCCACTTTCTTTCTTGTGTATTACGTACGTTATGTCGTCGAATTATTCAATTACTTTCACCTATGGCACTTTTCGGTTTACGATTAAAAATTAGAACGCTTACAAGTAAAGTTATATTATATGAATACGATTTTTTAAACGTTCATTTATCTCGATTGGTATTAATTAGTGTCGCGTCAATGATTACTTTTACTAAAGTACTGTCGAGTATTAAAAAAAACTTATTACTAATGTCTTTCACTTCGACCAATTCAAATCTACACTTTTAATATTGCTTGAGAGCGCGTTGGTTATTGTTTTGAAACTGCTTTCTTTTTAAATCCGATATCTCGCAAATTATCTTATTATTCGTAATTTCTTGCATGAATCTCACTCTTTTCACAGACACAAAGAAAAACATCATTTTTAATTATAAAAAGTAACTGGTAATTATAACTGAACTCTAGTTCGATATTAAGGTTAAATAGGACTTTTTTCTTGATTATTGTAAAAATTACATAATTAAATGAGTTTTTATTGACTAAGGAGCTATATACATATATCAAAAGTAACGTA
>NW_020438886.1:701529-703457 GCF_000699045.2 Agrilus planipennis
CTGATCAATTTTAGATTAATACCTTCATGAACTTCTTTTTTATAAGAATTAAAACCAAATCACTACCAGGTTCGTCGCTTAACTGCTCATTGATGTCTCTTATCATATGATTTCATATAAAGCTAAAACCATATTTTATAATGAAAACTAATATTTTAAAAGTTAATTATGTACCTAACTAATCAGGTTTTTTATAAAATGTAGTAACAGAGAAGTAGGTAAACTAATATCTTCATGAACTTTTTTTTAGCAGAATTAAAACCAAATTATCTATCAGGATTGTCGCTTAATAATTCGTTCGAATCCCTTATTGTATAATTTCATATCATCATCATAAGGACGTCAGTCCTATGATTGATTCGACACGCACCTCCATTCCTTCCTATCCTGAGTTAATCTTCGCATTTCCTTAAAACTAGAACATCCCACATCCTTGACTATTTGCGAACAGTAATCTAAACTAGCCATTCGTTTCTGAGAAGACGTCTTACCAACCTATCTCGCCTATTTCTTATTGACTTCCATAGAGCCATCTGTTCTCCTGTGTGGTTTAAAAAGTTAATTTTATTGTACCTAAATAATATTCTTTTATATAAATGTACTACCAAACAAGATATACAAACACGGATGGACTAAAAATCTTCTTGAACCATTTTTTTGTAAGAATTAAACCAAATTATCTATGAGGTTCGTCGCTTAACTGCTCGTTGATGTCTCTCATCGTATAATTGTATATAAAGTTAATAAACTGATTAAAACCTTATTTTATGATAAAAATCAATATTAGAATATAAAACATTTCTTTACGGTAATTTTAACTTCCAATTACAAAAAATTTGATTGTAGCAAATACTCTTTTGGCCATTTTTTTAATATTCTGCTCCAACAGTACTTTGACATATTGCTTAGTAACAACTTGCACATACTTTTTTAGTTATTATTACAGTATACAAGTGATATTCAATACATACCACTAAAAAAGAATAGCAGAAATATATTTTTTAATTTTTGTGTGAATATCTCTAGAAATATTCCCAGAAATTTGCTCCAAAGGCGTAATATTATTATTGTAATTTTGTGTAGTTTTTTTTTGCTTAGTTAGTTACACAGACCATATACAGATCGAAACAATATCTTCGAACGCAATAAATAAATTAAGACTTTAAACAGCGCAATGCTTGTGAAAACATGTTGATAATAATGTTGTGAAAGTATTAATATAAAAAATGCAGTTTGTAAAGTTCTTAGCAATCTAGTAGTTATCCCTGATTACCTTTATTTATAGTAAAATAAATCAATCATTAAAACCATTCGTGTGTTACTTGTTTTAGTTCTGTTTTATTAAATATGTTTTACAAAGACTGCACCGCTGAAGGTTTGAGTGTTATTCATAATACTTAAAAAACTTTATGCTCGCGATGACAAGGAAGTAAAAGGCGTCTGTTTATATTTTTCGCATAATTCCTTATTTCAACATTGCACTTTCCCAACAAACCGTCTGTTATCCAATAGCCGTTAACCACTTGTTCCACCCGATTATCAATTATTATTATTTTTGTTATCCAAAGACGATACAATGGATGCTGTTGCAGCTTTGCTGCTCCGGTGACAAGTGTACAAGTAGCAGTACAAAATCTTCCGCAAAATGTTGCATAATTTTTGCACAACTGACGGATGATCGCCACCGCATTAAATAAAATTGATCGCTAGTCTCGTGGTTCGTACAATTCGAGACGGTACATTTCGTTTTAAATTAAATAAATTTGTTTACGTAAATTTGAAACTTCAATAACTAACTTTAAACTTAAAAAATTTAAAATTACACTTTTGGTCTGCTAAAATATTCGGCGAATGCAAGTGTCGGGTATGACCAATACGTCGATTGCTTGTCGATTAGAGGCAATCGTATTTGTTCCAAATGAATAATA
>NW_020438886.1:703937-705918 GCF_000699045.2 Agrilus planipennis
TGCTCTACAACATCCCCAAAAAAATTTTGCTTTGACCCAATAGTTTTCTACCTTTATTAGCGAACACTAAAATTCTGTCTTCGGCTACACTGTCATAAAAACAAATTCTTTGTATTTTTCTGGAATAACAATTTCCTTTCTATGTTACGGCAGATTCTGAATCTCTAAAAAACTATTTTGAGCGAAATATAGTTGGTATTTAACTAATTGAAACCATGGAACTGTGATAAGACCCCTGTTGGTTATATTTTTAATTACGTCTTCTTCGTTAATTTGTGTTAAAGCACCGTATTATTAGCAAGCCCTTTTCCTTCATGTTTTTTTTTTTTTAAATACGTTGCAGAAATTAAAAAGATGACTGATGATTTTGAAAAAATTAAAGATATGCAATTCTCCCAAGGATTTGAATGTGAAACATATTTATTAAAAAAGTCTGACGTCTTTCATATAAAAAAGAAGGCGATTTAAAATGAAATTGTAATTTTACAAACTGATGTAATTTATTAAAGCCAAAAATGAAGCAGATTTTTGGAAATCACCTAATATATTATTGGTTCGACACAAAGAAGAGAACAGATCACAAAATTACAAAAGCTTTCATATCACCTGTTACGTATCGATGTCTATTTTTATTGCTTAATTTTTATTGGAAATATGAATTGTCACAGAAATCTACTAATTGGTTACCTACAATATATGTAAAGGCGGTTATACAAAAGGAGGGATCATGTCCTTCCTTCATAGAATAATAATTGTAATACCTACAGATATTATGAGAAAATATTATGTACTTACGTATATTATAAAAGCAATCAATGTGAAACTGATATTATTGTTAGACCATCGATATGGGATAATCATGTTTGCATGTATTGTGAATTTATAAAGGTACCCTTGATATACATGGGCACCTGTGTGTATGTTTATACATACATAGCAATGGTAGATTTCTTTCTACCAGCGAAACCGTTGAAGGGATTGTGATTTGAAAATGAAAATGTTTTTAACTACCTCTTCAATGTCACTTGGTAAAAATGAATGACCTTTAACTCGAATATCCTTGGCAGATTGCTAATATAATGTTATACGTACATAAAAGGATAAATTGACTGATTGACATATCAATTCACAATTTAAACGCCAGGGTGCAGACACTTGAAATTTTGCACAGGCAAACAACAGGGGTGAATTTGGGATTGAAAGTTAAATGCGTTATAAAATTATAAAAAAGTGTTATACGGTAAGGGATTGGCATATAGGATGTAGTTGGAATGGTTACAATCAAGTGCTATCCACTACCGACAAAGGTACCGTCCATATTAGGATCTGTATTCAAGTATCAGATACATATATTTAAAATCATTGTAAATTAATCAAAAAAATAGTATGCTAATGTGTTATGTTACTTTTAATTAAGCCAGAATTTGTGGGAAATTTCTACAGGTGTTATTTTTTACTGACTAAATAAATCCTGCTTATTAATCAAAAGGACATTAAAAATCAATTAAGAGTTTGACACCAATATCAAAAACTGTACTTATCTTATTTCTCTCTCATTGTTGATCAATAAATAAATAATCAGCTAAACCTTATTATTCGCCAGGAATAGGTCACGCAAGAATAAATATATCAATGAAACTTTATGATTTCAGCAGTGAAACGTTTTATTACCCATCAATAGCGATCTATTTTGAGAAGATTTGTTTAATCTATGTAAATATTTAATACAAACTTAATTCGTAAGTAGTCATTGCGTTGGTCACAAGAAAATGTAATATGTGTCAAATTAAAAGTCTCGACATTCTACGTTCATTAAAAAATAGTGCGGGACAATCGGCCGCACGGCTCACTAACTAAAGCGTGACTAATACGCGCGCTTTCCGGAAATTTTTTACGCGAAGCAATATAAGATCTTGAATAGTAGAATTTCGCGAGTATCGGATTTATACGGTCGTGGTATTTTGTAGTTTACGTTTCTAGT
>NW_020438886.1:706227-725840 GCF_000699045.2 Agrilus planipennis
GAAATTTAATTAATCAAATTCATTTTCGTTATTGTTCAATATTGACTATTACTTAACTAGCAGTTGAGAAACTATTACATCCTAACTGTCATTTTTTGATGTTTTAATGTCTAAAATGTTTCTATTCGATGGAAGATAGATATTGTTTAAAAAAAATTTTCCATTTTGAAAGGAAACCGCAAACATAAATTGAATTAAAATGCTTTCTCAACGAATGCAGGCAATTAATTTTTTACCCACAGATGTAGAAATACATTGGATGTCGTACTGTTGTGGTGCTTTCAAAAATTTTTTACACTCTCAGTATGTTTCAACAGGTACCTAATCGTTCACTTCTACTTTTATTAGATGATCTTATTACAAAATTGTGTTTGTACGTAACTGCCGAGCGTAAGTCTTTTTGGATATAGTACTGTACAGTATCTATTAAGCAATTAGTGTAACTAGTTTACTATCACATTCTAATGTAACGTAAAAGTAATACAATAAACTGATGAACTCATTTTTACCTCAACTTTAATAGTAACATTTCATCCTACAGTCTACATCTTGTCCGCACTTTTGATTTCTTCTTTATTTCATAAATATGTGACTTACTCTGGCGTATTCCCCCTGTATTCTCAATCATATTTTGTCTATCTCATCTTTTCCCACACATCTACTCTTTATTTACTTCTTTTGATTTTATTAATGTACACGTTTTTCTTGTTTTCCTATCCCATTCAACATTTCGATGAAAATTTATAGCATGAATAATAAATTTCGGTATACAAAACAGGTGTCATCTTTTCGATTGGTAGAAATAGCTTTTAAATTTTATAGAGTAATATGAAACTTTTTAAACTAATTTTCACATATATACTACACCTACACATTTCAAATAATTTTAGGACTGATCTGCTAATTTTAAATTTGCTTACAGGTGCTTAATTTATTTGTGTAATTTTTTATACACGCTATGATTAACCAATTCATAAGATTTTCATTTTAGACACTAACATGCGATCATAATAAATTATTCTTTAATTAAAATAAATCACCTACTTATACGGTTTTTTCCCTTCTTTGACGTTTACAAATTCAGAACTTCTTCGAATTTTCAGTTGGTATTTTTTAAATTTTATTTAACGAAACTGATTCACAAAAGCGCCAATTAGCGAAGAATTAGTTAGGAGGTCATTTACCATCATTCTATGTATTTTTTCTTGCTTTTTTTTGATGGTGTATAATATACTGTAAAGGAAATTTGTGTGTTTCTCACGCAGCGAGATTTATTGAGAAATTGTCACAGTTTTAACAAAGAACAAACGCGGTTTTTTGCTTATTAATGAATGTCGGTGTGCTGCCTTTTTTTTGTTTCTGTCTTGACGACTGCATGTTGAACAGTCACAAGTATAATTCGGCATTCCTTCTAGGTATTGATTAAATTCGAGAATGTAGTACAAGGCAAATTCATGTTTCCTTTAATTAATTCAAGGAAAGAAAACACCGACATTAAGGCCTGTTAAACATCCGGAAACACTTACGTGGTGGTTGCTAACACCTCCATGCCATGCTATTAACAGTATTATTTATAAAGGCCGCAAAGTGTTGGTAAAAGTTATAACTATTTTGGTAGCGGAAATTTTGTCAACCATTTGTGTACTATTATATTCTAACTTTTCCTAAGCTGTACTAATATTATAAAGAGTTAAGTTTGTAAGTTTATGTTTGGATGTAAGAGGTAATCTTCGAAACTACTAATCCGATTTCAAAATACTTTTGCCAATATTTAAAATCGACCTTCAGGATTGACATAGTTGGTAAAAAAGCCTTTTGTGNTTTCCTAAGCTGTACTAATATTATAAAGAGTTAAGTTTGTAAGTTTATGTTTGGATGTAAGAGGTAATCTTCGAAACTACTAATCCGATTTCAAAATACTTTTGCCAATATTTAAAATCGACCTTCAGGATTGACATAGTTGGTAAAAAAGCCTTTTGTGGAAATCAATTTTGCAACATAAATCGAAGAGAAAACTAACGATCGGTAATAGTAAATTGCTTACGTTTATCTTAGACATTCCATAATCGGCAATGTTTACACTCTCCATCTATATAGCTGCAGAGTTTTTATGGCAGTATATTATTTGGTAAACACCTATGTTCCCAAATTACGCACAGAACCGACTTCGGATTGTAGATTATTGCGATTTTCTTAAAAAAAATTTTGCACTTAAATAACCACGCTGCTGGTTCACCTGGTCCATAATAAGACATCAAATTTTCTATAGGGTTTAACCACTACCACTTACGAATTAAAGAATTACAGTAAATATTTTCATAACATCTCATGTCTAGATATTAAAGTTGAATCCATACTGCATCACAGAAAGATTTCAATAAAATTTTATTAGTTATTTAAAAAGTATTCCACATTTTAATTAGCACAATATGTATCTTTACGAGAACTGTATTATCAACTTTGAGGAATGATTGAACAAGCAAATAATTATAAAATAACTGTAATAAGAATATCTGGAAAGTTTATGTTTGAAAAATAAGTAGGTAAATCCTTTTTTAGAAAGTTCCAATCAGATACTCTGGATTAGAATTTGATTTTGATTATGGCTCACTCCACAATATGAAATGCCTAATATTAGGTATTCCAGTGTACATATCGCTATTAAGAATAAATCAAATATTATAGCGCGATACCAAACAAAAGCAAACATAATTTAGTAATTTTATTTTCATTCTCTCAATAAATGAGTGACGACAATGCTGGATGAAAGCAACCAGTAAGTAAATCAATAACTTTCTGCAAGACAATGGTAAACTGTAAACTTTTTAGTAGCGGATTAAGTACATAGGTAGGTACACTTAAAACTACAGTTGATATATTAAATTTACTACTACTTAAAGTTAGTTGTGTTAGGTCATGTTACAGTTGGCAGATCCTCTGTCGAAGAAAGATTCAGCTACAAATATCTAGCATTGATATTACTTTTGTTCGGTGACGTGATAGGCCCATGCATTTGATTTTGTTGTATAAGCAATAAAAATCGTACTTGTACATGTTTGTTTGTTGGCAAACCGATTTTAAATCTTATTTTGCATAATTTATTTACGATTTATTGATGATTATCAAGTATCTGTATCTGTTATTCAAATGTTCATTTATGTCATCACATTTTGGTTTACAAAAACATATCAAAGCTCAATGCATGTACATGACGGTTTATGTAAACTGAACTGAACAAGGGAATAAATCAAAAGCGTTTTCCCGTTGGTAGTTTTCTTACAAACATCATTGATTAGTAATTATTCTCATATAACCTTCGATTATTTATTTATAAAACAATGAAATTCTTTCAAATCGCTCCCACACCATAGCAAAGTCCACACACGAGGAAATTTGCTGAAATTGCCGATTTTCACCTGCATTATTCCGTTAAACATACATCTTAATTAGACAATCGCAATGAGGTTACAGTTACACACGTTTTTAGACGAAATCCTTGACTGGATAAGCGTCAATGTCTTTCAAAAATAACAATTACATTATTGGCGTTATAACAATACGTAACAAAAAACAAAACTAACGGAATTACATATTAACTATTTTAATATCATGGAAGTTTTATTGTAAAAAATTAAGGGAAAAAAAGTCTTGAATAACCTTTCGTATNTTCTTTACATACACAAACATAAGCATACGGATAATTGCACTTTCTACATGCATATAAAAATCATCCGCAAATCAGAAGAAACGGTTTATAAAAAGGTACCTACTCGTTCAATAGGTGCAGTAAGTACCTAGATAATTTCAGAAATAAATATAACCTTTTGAGAAGAAAATTATGAGTAAGTTTGCTGTAAGAAAAGGTAGTAATAACTAAATTATACAAAAAAAAGTTGCAATTGTAAGACGTAAGTCAAATTAGGAAGGCGACATCAATGGTAAATTATTAGACTAAAAGTCAATTATTTCATTACTTTACTGTAATTTCGTTTTAATTATCAGCATGGCAATAACTCGGACAAAATTAAGGCATATAGGCTAATGAGTCTTTCACTGTCGGTATTATCAGAATAATGCTCGATATATAAATACCAAATACTTTTAAACATTTCCTTCTATTTTCAATTTCCCGTTCCAGTTTTTTACATCTGTAAAATACACGCATACAATATATAAACAAACCGATCAAACGTCGCCGGTTTTATAAACATTATGATTATTATTCATTGTGCATCTCTGTTTAGATATCTATTCAAAGTACAATACAGACGAATCTTTCGAGCACTAATTAAAGCATTTATTGTTCTTTAACAAAAAAAAAAAATAACAGTCGGCGAAAAAATGCCGGTGAAGAAAGCTATCAGTTATGTTCCCAAACATGTTCTTCAACTTTATAGTTGGTAATAGTGTTCGTCTTCCCTCATAACGCGCTGTCGTAATTTAAATAAAGTGAAAGTTCCACTTTTAGATATATATATACCTACGCATATATACATTATGTACCATCGTATAAACATTTTGCTTTTACTCGAGGTCGTCTTTACCGGTATTTTCCTATTTAAAAATAATAATCACCTTCAACCTGAACAAATGTCTAAAGTTACGGTAATCTTCACCGAAGAAGAAAAGAAGATGGTATTAAAAAAGTGGGTCTTTGACCGAGCAAGAAGTATTTGGGTGTCTAACTGATTATCTGGTTTTAAAAAATAATAGTTTGTTTCCAATTGTGAGTCATATTATGAACAAAATGTCTAATAATTGGTTTTCACTGATTCTTTGTATCTTTCGGTCATGCGATAATTTACTTTCATAATAATGAAGCTACAGGTATCTAGATATTGTAAAACTATTAGTTGCAAAGGTTTCCACATAGTTTATGTTTTTAATTTCTGCGAAGGCTTATACTGAGAAGTGAGCTAATACTAAGAATAAAAAAAATGGTCAGGTGCGTGTTAGACATGCGTACTGAGATTACCGAACCATACAAAAATTATATTAGTTTTTATAGGAATTTTTCACATTTCCGAAATCGCTTCACTCAATTTAACAATTTATCGATGATAGGTAATTTTTGTTTGATTCTCAATTTTCCTTTTTTAGTTCTATTGTCGGGAATTGTCCGAGCCATCCCTTTATGCAAATCTACTCTCCAAGTTCGGTGTTAAAGCGAAAAGTTACTTTTTAATGTTCGATTTGAAAAAAAATTTTTACTTATATAAATTAAATAACTATATAACTAAATATATTTCATACCATAGATGGTCAAAAGTAAATTAAGGCTTAATACTGAAAGCTAAAAGCTAAGCAATCCTTAACAGCTCAAAGAAAGTATCTATTAGAAAAAAAGATACGAGATAGAAAGGGAGAGTGAGGAATTTGAACAGGCTAAAAATTTATGAGGAACTGATACAGGGAAATGATAAGGAGAAGTTATCTAATAAAAATAAAGGAGTCAAAATATGTGATGGGGCTGAGGGAGATTTTGAGAAGGGATTGGCAAGGGGATTGGGTACCAAACTATTTCGAAGGAAGAAGGGAAATAAAAGTGTTAGCAAAATTTAGGACAGGGAATGAATGAAAGGGGTATAAGTATTGGAAGAAGGAAGCGGACAGACGGGGTAGGATAAGTGACAGGGAGGTAGAATATCTGAGACATGTGTTAGGAGAATGTGAGGACAGTAGAACTTCGGAATAATGCTTTGAATTGGTGAAAGAGGATAGGGGTTGGCCGAATCGACTGATTAGGGAATAGGGGGTTGTTTTTTTAGATCATTGAAAGAGGCGTGATAAAGAAAGGTAGTGGAGAAGGGTTGAAAGTATAAGTTAATATGAGTAGGATAAAAATAAATGTTAGAAATGTAGAAAATAACTTCACGTTTTTAATAAAAGCTTAATAATAGATATATATTGTTTCAGGAAAAGTAAAATATTTCAACATGTAACCTCTTTTACTCGTTAAGTTTGTATTAATTAATTCAATTAAATGCATTTTTTATAGGAACACCTTTTCAGGCTTCTTACTGTTGCATTTAACACCGTTTCCTATAATAATCACCAGGTAATAGATAAGCTACAGTTAACACCAGACCATTATACGTATGCATGTATACCTACAGTTTTACGGGATGCCCACGATAACACTTTTACTTTTTTAAACGTTTCAGTTACGTAATTTGAAACGTATTAATAAAGTGTGAAGCAGTTCTTTACATACACAAACATAAGCATACGGATAATTGCACTTTCTACATGCATATAAAAATCATCCGCAAATCAGAAGAAACGGTTTATAAAAAGGTACCTACTCGTTCAATAGGTGCAGTAAGTACCTAGATAATTTCAGAAATAAATATAACCTTTTGAGAAGAAAATTATGAGTAAGTTTGCTGTAAGAAAAGGTAGTAATAACTAAATTATACAAAAAAAAGTTGCAATTGTAAGACGTAAGTCAAATTAGGAAGGCGACATCAATGGTAAATTATTAGACTAAAAGTCAATTATTTCATTACTTTACTGTAATTTCGTTTTAATTATCAGCATGGCAATAACTCGGACAAAATTAAGGCATATGTATATCGTTTTTGTAAAAGTAGGCGTTCTGTTAGCAACCGCTCTAGTCTAGTTAGTAAGTTGAAAGAAGAAAGTGAATGCGACAGTTTTATTGCGGATTATGTCAATTTTGAACGTCTCACCTATATGTAGGTAAAAACTGCATGAAACAATTGGACTAAAAAATGTACTTGTATAATTTTCATTGTTTGTTTTCTATTTCATGGTAATTAAATTAGTTTCTCTCATTATCAGCACTTACAATTAGTCAAAATAGCCACATTATTACTAAGTAGAGTTTAATAACAAAATGTTTGGATTACATCTAAATGAAAACAATAGAAGAGCTTCTATTTAAAAGGTTAGAGAAACAGAGACGAAACGAAACGAAACTCACCCTAATTACCGCTAAAACTTTTGGCTGTGGATACATGTTTCGTCCACTTCTAATGTAGCAGCCTCACGTTTTATAATGGACACATTAGCAGACGTGGACGAAAGCGGAAAGTTTTAGTAGTAATTATGGTGAATCTATTGAAGTTTTGTTTATTGTATAAAGTATTATCTATGAAAGGTTGTGGACTATGATATGATTTTTGCCTTCAATTCAGTAACTACATTGGATAATGCCTGTTCCCTCCCATATACCTGTTTTTAATTAGGGTTAAAATTTTCGGTATGTCGAATTCCCTCCTAATTATACATCAATTGCCTCCCAACGGCGGCGGATGACCTAGAGTGCTAATTGCCACTATGAAGTCATAAAGAGTTGTTTAAATAATACAGCCTCACATCACATATTAATCTTAATATTATTCATATATTATAGACACCACAATAACAATAATAATTTTATCAGACTACCCTTCTATTGGTCAAATAGTAGACAAACTGAAACTAATAAAGTTTTCCTAGATGATTGCATCAAAAAGCTAGACGCACACGAATTTCCAAATATTGAATTTGTTAAGGTAGTGGGAAACCACTTTAAAATTAAATAAATAAACATTTCATAACTGATATGTGTTTTCTTTCTGAAATTATTTTATCTTCAATTTACTGAAGTACTGAAGTGCACTATAAATATATATTTATTTTCGATAAATAAAATCGGTAAGTAATTATCGGAGTTGATATGAACGGGAGGGAACTCGCCTAGTACCCGGGAGGGAATTCGGCTATCTATATTTTAACCAAGACTACCTCCGGAGGGAATTCGGCATCACTGACTACATTACCACTTAATAAATTTTGCCGGAATTTTCGTAATTGTAAAGTATAGTACCTGGGATTGAGAGAGCGTATTAAGAACTCAGAATTAGCATCAAAGTTTGTGTAAGTATACACTACTTTTTCCATCATGATAGAATGAACGAAATCACGTGAATCAATCGACATTACCATTCTGTTTGCGTTCTTTTTTTTTTTGAACTTTAACGACAAGCAGCAAACAAAAGGTTGTTGAGGTAGTAATCTCCGTTGTTCGAATGCAACCTTATAATCCGAAGGTCGTAACTTTTATTGATTTCGTTTCTATCTATAATAATGTTTCCAAACATTGCCACAGTACCGTCCATTCCAACGTTTATGATCTAGTTATTACAGTGTACCCAATAGTTTAGTGGATAATACCAGCTATTTTAGTTTGGTGTTTTGCGAAACAGTTACAAATTTTCTACGAAACACCACGATTTCTGTCTGTATAAACAGTCGACTTGATATTTTTTGGACCTTACGAAAACGTCGATTACAATAGCCAGCTTTCAAAAAATTACTGTTTTGTGTAACAAACAACAGTTAGTTAATTTGATGGAAACTTTGTAAAAAGGCAACTTACGTTTTTAATTTCTTTGGTTTGTTCACTTGTAAACTTGACTTTCTATGTTTCAAACAAATGAATAAACGGCCGAGTTTTCTTGTAACCCTAGTTTATATGATTGTGACATAAAAACGTAATAAAATTCCCAGTGATTTATGGTAAAAATACAACATAATCCTAATTGACTTTTATAACTACTTAGAAAGTAATGTTTTTAAATGGCATAATCATATTATAAAACGGAAAGAAGTGTGTTATAAATTTCAGGCAGCGTTCAATGCGTTCGTTAAAAACAAAATTACCAATTGTCGTCAATTTTTCAAAATCACAAGATTAATTTTGCATTTCGGAATGTTTTCTTTTTTTTTTAATTTCAGAATTACTGAGAATCATTGAATTCAAGGAAACCTTCTACATTTTATATTAATTGAATTCAACGACAGTACTATTAATTAAAAATGTAATTACCTACACATATTGTAAAATACGTGACTACAGAAGGCAAATTGTTGGAAGAGGAATGGTATTTGAACTTGACATTCATATATATATATATAGTTGTACCTACAGCAGTGTCAGCGTGATTCTTTGAAAAATTTTGTTATAAATGACTATTATATTTTAATTTATTTATTGCGAACTATTGGCAAAACAGTATGGTATGAAAATAAATAATAGCAAAAAATATTTGTATGCAAGGATAAAAAAAGTAGGGAAAGAATGATAAAGGCAGAAGAAGAAAAATTAGAAGAATATGCTTATTTCCAGTATCTAGGAAGTCAGATAATTTAGGATAGAAGGCACGGTAGAGATGTAAAGCAAGGGATAGTGCAGGGTCGAGTCGTAACAAAAAGAAACCACTTCTATGCTCACGGACGGTTAATTTAGAAATGCGAACAAAATTGTTAAAGGTCTATGTGTGGAGTACGGCTCTATACGAGTGCGAAACTTGGACGGTGAGCGTGGCGGAAAAGTAAGATACATGAAAGCGTTCGAAATGTGGTTTTACAGGCCACTGATCAGGATACCGTGAATAGAAAAGATTAAAAAATAGAAGGTATTATTTAGAAAGAGTAAGAGAATAGAGGGCGTCATAGAAGTCAATAAGAAATAAACCAGATAGGTTGATAAGATACCTAATACTCGGGCATGAAGAGCTAGTTAGAGACTTATTAGATTAGTGTTCCACAAATAGTTTTAAGTAAATGCAAAGATTAGTTTAGGATAGGAAAGAATGGAGGTGTGTGTCTAACCAGTCTAGGACTAACGACCTTACAATGCTGAAGATTGCGAGTAAAAGTATTTTCTTTTTAATTAATTTCATACTTTCTTTAAAGAAAATTTCATGATGTTGACATTCCCTACAGCACAGTTCAAAAGGTCACTGGCAATTATGACTATTTTCAAGACAAAAAAATATTAATATACAAAGAGAAACAGCCCATTTTGGATTATTTATTTCATTTGTTTTCCCTTGCCACACATCATTTATAAAGTTCAAATATCAAAGCACGCGGTAAATTTTACGGTTATAAAGTTGCAGGTAAACATTTAGTAATTAAGAATTATGCAAGCAATAAAGCGTTGTTGTTGTTGTCATTAATTCATAATACGGCATTAAGTTTGAAACAAACTACACAATTGCACATCTAAAATAATCGCCACACTTCTGTTGTAAAATTATTTGACAAATATTGTTTGTAACATATTCTTAATACTTATAATTCAGGAATTGTAAATTATAAATACTAAATATGTAGGTACGTTATATTTGTAATCCTTGAAAAAAAAGAATTATTATTACTTATGTCTAAAAAAATTTGCAAATCATTAGATGCAAATTTATAAATCATGAAATATACGCAGGTTATAGTGACAATAAGTTTTGCTACAATTTCTTCTGTAATAAAACATTTATCTTGTCTGAATTTAAAGGTCGCATAGCTAAAGAAACCTTCACGGCTGTCAAATAAAAATAGTTACCGTTATTTTCGTCAAGGATACTCAAGATTCGCAAGAGCATCGTCACTAATTTTAAGTTGTGTGGTCGTTGCGCAGTAAGACAGTGCGCATCCGATTTGACGCATAGGCAAAGAGATTTTGTTATCGTTTTGTTTTTCAGACAACTGACAATTCCGTAATTGAGGGTTTTTGCGTAAAGCTTTTCAGACCCATTCGTTTCGGGTTATGTTGTTGCTAATATCTTTAGTCTTTTTGAGAGGAGACTACAAGAGGAATATTTGAAGAACAACGTATGACAACGTATGAAACAAACGCAACATAAGAATACGAAAAGTTCCATTAACAAAAAAAAACATTTAAAATAATGGGCGTAAATTTAATAAGCCACTAGGCAGTGGGCAGGAATATTCGTACATATTCGCACATATCAAAATTAATTGAAAATCACCTTATACGCTAACTGAAACTGCACAACTGTGTGTATATAACATAATTAATTATATATATAATTAAAAATTCACCGGGAGACACACGAGCTACACTCTTAAAAAACGTATAAGAAATTTTAAACGTGAAGCTTATATGTCATCAAGTGGTTTGTAATAATTACTTATTTAATTTATTATTTTGTATATATTATAGTACGTTGTACATACATATTAATGTATGTTTTTATAGTTTACGTCTGCGTAAATATTTGTAAAATTATCCAAAAATATCTGCGTACGGAGAATCAGTGACGAAAATTTGTTATAAATAATGCATTTTTTGTCCCAACATTGGCGTTGATTTTCACGAAAATGTATTAAAAAGATGAAAAAATCGAGCTTGAATTAATTAAGATATACCGGAAGTTCACGGTCACCTTTGTGTAATATACATATAAATACAAGATTTTAATGCCATTTAAACATTAGACGTAAATAATATGTCAGCGTCATATTTTAATGAGGTTTTTGACCTGTTTACAATCACTGAACCACGTAATTGGACCTGCTAATTAATCATCGATATACTGTTATAAAATTTATAAAAATTAATCAAATTGAGTTAGCTGAACCAATTTTTAATCGTTTATTGACGCAGACATTAGGAGTTTTTGCATTTAATGCGTCATTAATAATAATTATAATTATTGTAACGTCAGTTGAAATAAATGAACCAAAAATTAGCATGGTTTCCTAGTCCTTACCTGAATTACGCAAATGTGGTTTCTCTTAATCGACTGACTATTGAAACGAGATATTCCGGAATAAAATTAAAAGTGTCAAATCGATCTCTACCAGACTGAATCTTGGACTTGGTATTTTTTTAAATAAATCGTTATGTAATTCTTTGTTTATTTGTTTATTTATAATAATGGTAAACGTAGATCTAATTTCCTGAAAAATTAGCGAGGAGAATTCGTTCGATTTTATTGTGTATCTAGTCGGCGCTCTTTTGTTCGGATTGTTCTTAAACAAAAGAAAGTTTTTTGAACTACATGTTGTCCACACGAAAAATTACATTAAAAGAGTCAGAAACGTGCCCAGAAAAGTACAATATAACAATAACACAAGTCACAGTATGCACAATATAGTCCGATTTCCCTTTCACTGACTTGACTTTCAAATCTAAGCCGCCAATAGTCCAACGTAAGTTGCAAATATATAACATAACAACTAGTGCGATGCAAACATGAAGTGAACACAGTGTAGCAAACATGTACACTTGCCAGCAAAAATCATGATACAGCACGGCACAACGGAAAGACTTAACAGAAAACAAAACTCCTTAAAAATATCTTATACTGACGATGTAGTTTAATCGTTACAGTAATTAAAGGAAACGCGAAAGTTCACAAGTCATGAAAAAAATCAATTTGAAATCAGAACAATAAACATCGCTTAAGTTACAGTTCAGCATTAATAATCTACAAAAACGTAATTTAAATGTCCTGAAGCGATTTTAGTTGGAGGGTTTTAACTCCTCCCAAGAATCCAACACTATCTAGTCATACGCACAGCTATGAAAATTTTCACAGAAATAAGAAAGAAACCTGCACATTGACAACACAGTTGCAGAAATGATATTGAACAGCGATATAAATATGTAAATATTTAATTATTTATAATTATAAAGTACATCTATGTAATTATACATGTTCATTGTTGTAGTTAGACCTGCAGGGGCTAAACAGTGGTTAACGAATCGTCGTAAAAGTCAATACAGTAGAATTCGCTTAAAATGACATCGAAAGGAAATGTCAAACACGTCATACAAAGCATAGTCTTAGAAAATAAACAACTTTGTATATTGACAAGTTATTTAGTTTAATAGAGAGAACAACTACAAAAACTACAGAAAAATTGTTGAATGAATGAATTTTGATATCAATATACATAAGAAGGGTCAGAAAAATGATCGAAAATGTCATTATTAATCATTTGGGTCACTATAGCCGGATATGATTTCTTGAGAATCAGTCATAATAAACGATATGTCATGTCATTATTAATCATTTGGGTCACTATAGCCGGATATGATTTCTTGAGAATCAGTCATAATAAACGATATGTCATTTTAAACGGAGTCATTATATCCAAACTTTCCTATAGAAAATTTAATATGAAAAACAAAATTAACACTGCAATTACTCTTTAAGCGGTTGGTCAATATAGGCGGAGTCATAATAAACGAATACTACTGTAACTGATAAACAATTAATCAACAACACCTTGTGTTCATGTAATTTCATTACCTACTGGCCCTGCGAGATCAAAAAAAATATTGTGTATTCAGCTGATACGGTGCTGTACCATGAATTTCGTTGACAAGTGTGTGATGTATAAATATTGGCATAAGCAAAGCTTGTGCCGTAATAATTCTATTACAAAATACGAGGTACAACTGCTGAGGTGTACTCAGGCGTAAGAGAACATTGCCAATGTATGTACGGTACTGTAAATTATTATCCTGTTTTTTTTTTTATAAATACCTGCGCACTTGAAATGTACCTTCTTTTATACAATTGTGGAATAACGCACGGTTATTATACAACTAACGGAAATAGAGATATAATGTTTTGCGTTGTTTTGTTAATTATTTATTATTTAGGAAGTGACTTTCAACTAGTCTTTGCTTGCTTTCTTTGACTGAGCAAGTTTTATGAACACGAAGAGAAATGTGTGAAAAAAGTAAATTGCTCAGTACAATTAACAAGAAATTGTTAAAGCTACACGATAAAAGAACTTAGATATCGTTGAGATTCCTTTTCTATTTACCAATGAAGCACTAATTTTCCTACCCCCAGTTCAATCTATTTCATGTAATTCGGAGTTTATGACAAATAGAATAATTCAAGGATCCTAAGCAATCCAATTTAATCTAAATGGTCGTCAATCTTTTCCCGTAGGAAAAATTTCCATTCAATTTCCATTAAAAAATTCCATTTGATTACCACTGATAATAATTAATGGTAATGAATGGAGAATTGCCAATGTGATTCCCATTCCCGAACTCAATACGATTTCCATTGCTGAACTCAATAGAAATTTCATTGCGTTGATTAATGGAATCATTCAAAATGGAAACAATTGATTTTCTATTTATCTATCTATTTATTTATGAATGGTTTTATACAGAATTTATAAATTTTGCATTTGTTTCCATTAAAAATCAATGGAAATTTTTCCCATGTAAATACTAATGGANGTTCGCATTGAAAATCAATGGAAATTTTTTCTACGGGGAATTATTGTAAATGGAAAAAAATATTTTCCCATTTATCCCAAATCGTTTTGAATGGAATTTACAAATTTTCCATTGATTCCCATTGAAGTTCAATGGAAATTTTTCCTACGGGTTACCACTGTTCCTCCTCCGAAATTTATAGTGTGATGATAAGTATATAGCTCAACATAAAATCTTTCTATAAGCGAAAGCAGAAGAACAAGAAACGTAATAAAAATACTCACATAATAATTAATATCAAGATCTGCGTCTAGATATTACTTAAAAAAAACATCTTGAAAAATACTTCATCAAAGACATGAGAGTACCATCATTACTTTCTGATGATCCTAAAAGTGGTAACTAAATAACTAAAACAATAAATAAGTTTTATTTAAAGCTACCACTTCTGATAAAGAATAAAAAAAACAATTTACAATTTCTGTGAGAAATAAAAACTAGGCTGGAACGAAAATATTTTCGGTAAAGGTGTTGGAAAAGAAATTAAGAACATGTAAAAATGAGAGGTAAAACTAATTGCCTAAAATTCCATAAAGTACACAAAAATCCGTAAAATTGATTAACCTTTGCCCCTGACCGAGAAAAATCCTTTCTAATAACCAATTTTTCTTGAAACATGCAAAAAGTTTACGTAAAAAGCTTACTGACATGGACATCAAGATTCCAAAAATAACCGATTGTTAAAAAAATTATATTTACATGCCGCATCCCTATCAATTATTTATTTACAATGAAAGTACAAAAATAAACATGAACAAGCTAAAACGATAAATCTCACCCACTAGCAAGACAACCGACGCGAGCAAAATTTTAATTAGGCAGATTTTTTGTTTTCCTAGCACAAATAACAATGTGATAGGAATTAATGTACCACAAAATAAAACTTCATTAAAAACTTTAGTCACATGACACCTGAACAAAATCCCTTCAATGAAATGCTCACGCATTCTGTCTCTTATATTTGTAGACATTTTACTACGATAATTACAATTCTAAATAATTTCATAATTTGCTTTAATTACGAATTTTATTGTACTTCCTACAACGAATTATACCAAAATGGGAACCAATAAATTTGATAGCCAGTTAAAAACTGATTTGTTAATAAATTATTGCTGATTCAAAATAGGCAAAAGTTAAAATTAATTCCTAATGGGCGCCTTCCACTTTATTAAACAGGTCCTTAAAATTTGAACACATTTTTTGTTTGGTTACTACGTTACAATAGAATTAACAATAACATTACCTAATTAAAAATTACTAGTCAATGGTTTCTTTTCTGTTGATCGGTGACTGAATTGCCGTTTTTCTATAAAATAAAAACAATAAAAGTTTATGTACAAACTTTACGTGTTCAGTTGGTAACGTGCGCTAAAATAAATAAAACAAGGTTGTATGAAAACGCCTTTGGCATAAGCAAAAACAATAACAAACCTGCTAATAAGTAATTAAGTAACTGCTGCTTGTCTCTGTGGCACTTAAACTGCTTATAAATATATAATAAATATATATATGTATACATTCACACATGNTGAATAAAAAGTTACGTAATTATTTAGAACTGAGACTAAAAATTCTTCCAAAACATTTTTTACCTACCAGAGCCCATTTTTTAGGGTATAGTTAATTCAAAATCTCATGAGCCTTCATATGTGCAAGAGGCAGACTTTATTGCACTGCACATTATGAAAACATTAATTACCTACTGTTTTTATTGAATTAATTAGATAATTATTTGGTCTTTGAATAAAAAGTTACGTAACTATTTAGAATTGAGACTAAAAATCCCTCTGAAACGGTTGTTACGTACTAAAGCCCATTTTTTAAGGTATAGTTAATTCAAACCTTATGAGCCTTCATACGTGCGAGAAGCAGACTTTATTGCAGTGATAGGTAGTGTACATTATAAAAATATTAACTCGTTATACAACCAGGGATGGTGCCCCAAATAAACCGTAAATAGTTGAAACCAATGTTTTTAAAAGGTATAGAAAGCAATGAATGCGCGACCCCAAGGTCATGGCACATTGGATTCTAAACTACCTCTACAGCTAACTGCTTGAAGGTGTTGATTAAAAACACCAATACCTCCCCCGCTTTAAAAGTACTACCGAAACACCTAATTAATTAAAATCACGGTGTTATCATAGAAAACTAACTAAATTAACATGATCGAAGCCCTTAATGTTTAGAACATATCTGTATTGCATGACACTTAACCCTTTACGCTATTCTTGATTAGATTTTGAAAGAAAAAGAACCCTGATTGTGATGTGTGAAATTCTGTGCACCAGGCATAAGATTACGTTACTTTCATTCCTTTAATAACACCGTGATTTTATTTAACAGAGTGTTGCACTTTATAATGCCCTTAAGGCGGGGGTGGCTTTACTTTCCCCAAATTCCAAATCATTACCAGAAGTCATAATCCCATGTTCGGTTAAAATAAAAAATCAAAAAAACGATTTGCTGATGTATTGCAAGAATCATGTCAAACCGACCATTTCACGACATTATACACAATCAGTATTATATGTAGTCACTTTCATTTTTACTAAAACTGGTTTTTAATAACATTATTGACTTACGAAATTCAAATCTGTGAGAAATTAATTTTATAGGTATTTCCGAATAATTTCAGCTGTATGCATAATAAATATTAACTATAAAAATTAAGATAATATGAATATGGACAGCCAGTTTAAGACACAGCATTCAAAATAATGATTTCTTCGTTTTCAACATCATTGAAGTAGGTATAACATGTAATAATTAAAATTCATAGTAACTACCTTTATGTTTAATTATCCTGTCATCTTTTTACAGGTATATAGGAAGGCAAATAATATGTTCAACTTTGAATCAAAGTTTTAAGTTATTTGTATTATTTTCTCACCTTAATTAATTGTCGTTGTATATTATCCAAAAAGAAGCGAACCACTGGCAATGTGAGTTATCACAGATCACAATAATAAAATTCAATAAAGACAGCAAGAGACGACGAAAAACATGTTCGAATTTTAAAAACACCGGAAGCACTGTTTTCCCACGTATATTAAACTATACACTTCGACAGAGAGGTGGATGCAGGGGTGTATTTCAATTGAAGGTGCATTACTACTACCCACGGAGTCCGAAGAGGGCAGTGTATAATTTAAAAATCTGAAAAGGTCAATATTTTGCAAAAACTAGCCTTTTTATAAGACATTCACTGCTACTTTATTTATTAGAAAGTAAGCAAACTTGACTCGATATTTTAATAATACAATACAATGGACACATATATGTATTTATTAAAATATTTAATTTAAAAGTAGCAACTTATAAAAAGCTCTAATGTATATGCGTAAAAATACTAACACTTTTCAGAAAAAGTGCTTCGACGATAACGTTACGAGGTAGACTAACTTAAGACGGTTCTGTTAAGAAACATTAGGTTACTTGATGCTTGCGCGCGCGCACTAGTTCACTACTACTTTACACGCCAAAGAGAGGGAAAGTGCCGAGTGAAAGGAATCAAAGGACACCGTACGTCTAGCAAGCCGTGACCAGACTCTCAGACTTACGCAAATAAGGAGCGAGTTTTATAGTCTCGACAATTGCAACCAGATCCGATGGATTTTGCTTGCCAACGAACGCGAATAAACGAACGGCTCTATACCTACGTATTTTACCTACTCCGACCCTGTATCAGCATCATCCATCCTATCCTATCCCGAAATACGGATGAGTTCTTAAAACAAAGAAAAGCAAGTTTGTTAAACTGTACATAACTTCACTTCTTCTGTTTTTCTCATCTACACAGTTTTATTTTTTTCAAACAAAAAACAGGGGTGGACTAAATGAAATTCACGAAATAGGCTTTGTATCAGAAGACGGAAACGGTATTTTTCATTTACTGACAATTCAAAAATATTAATTTATAATAATAAATTTCTGGTGGCAAGTTAAGTAGATAACATGAAAAATCATAGAGGATGTCTTTTCAACGAATTAAAGGTATAATTTATAACATAAAATAAGGTCTCGAATCTTGAGTTAGAGAAATAGAGAAATTCGAGTTAAAGGGTTTGGAATAAAGAATAGGTCTTGTTAATTGTTATTGTTGTGTTGTTACAGGGGGAGTTTTCCCAATATTTTTGGTTTAAGCAGTTCAACATATCGTGAAAGTCACATGCACATGCAGTATATGGTTTAAATCAGGGGTTTAAATGATCTTGCGGACCCCTTTGAAAATAAATTCTAGCTCCGCGAACCGCATGTAAAATTTTATTTTATATATAACTATATAATATCTCCATATAAGGCACTATAGGCATTTCTTTGAATTCATAACTGTAAACCCATTAATAACTCAGGCAATATTTGTCATAAATTGTTTTAAAATCAAAGTTAATTTTCTCTCATAGTNTATATAACTATATAATATCTCCATATAAGGCACTATAGGCATTTCTTTGAATTCATAACTGTAAACCCATTAATAACTCAGGCAATATTTGTCATAAATTGTTTTAAAATCAAAGTTAATTTTCTCTCATAGTTTGAATAGTTAATTTTTGAATATATTTTCTAATATATTGATTTCCACTACTTTTGCTATTATAATCATCATCATCATGATCATGATCAATTCTAAAACTGGTTGGAAATGCACTTCCACCCCTATCATGAGCTAATCTTCGTATTTCCCTAAAACTACAACATCCCACATTTTTAACTATTTGCGAACAATAATTAAATTAAGAGGTGATGACTTATCTAAAGTCAAGTGCATAGGTGGTAAATGAGGTAGTACTGTAGTCATTCCAATATAATTCTTGACATTTGGGTCTCATTTGTAGCTATCGCTTCGGCTGAAGAGGATCAGAATTGATAGGTCCTAAAACGGCTCGGGGTAGAGGGGTTTTAGTTGGAAGGCGCTCCTTGGAATGAATCCATTAGATAATTATTTGGTCATTGAATAAAAAGTTACGTAATTATTTAGAACTGAGACTAAAAATTCTTCCAAAACATTTTTTACCTACCAGAGCCCATTTTTTAGGGTATAGTTAATTCAAAATCTCATGAGCCTTCATATGTGCAAGAGGCAGACTTTATTGCACTGCACATTATGAAAACATTAATTACCTACTGTTTTTATTGAATTAATTAGATAATTATTTGGTCTTTGAATAAAAAGTTACGTAATTATTTAGAACTGAGACTAAAAATTCTTCCAAAACATTTTTTACCTACCAGAGCCCATTTTTTAGGGTATAGTTAATTCAAAATCTCATGAGCCTTCATATGTGCAAGAGGCAGACTTTATTGCACTGCACATTATGAAAACATTAATTACCTACTGTTTTTATTGAATTAATTAGATAATTATGTGGTCTTTGAATAAAAAGTTACGTAATTATTTAGAACTGAGACTAAAAATTCTTCCAAAACATTTTTTACCTACCAGAGCCCATTTTTTAGGGTATAGTTAATTCAAAATCTCATGAGCCTTCATATGTGCAAGAGGCAGACTTTATTGCACTGCACATTATGAAAACATTAATTA
>NW_020438886.1:728020-755292 GCF_000699045.2 Agrilus planipennis
CAAACAAAAAACAGGGGTGGACTAAATGAAATTCACGAAATAGGCTTTGTATCAGAAGACGGAAACGGTATTTTTCATTTACTGACAATTCAAAAATATTAATTTATAATAATAAATTTCTGGTGGCAAGTTAAGTAGATAACATGAAAAATCATAGAGGATGTCTTTTCAACGAATTAAAGGTATAATTTATAACATAAAATAAGGTCTCGAATCTTGAGTTAGAGAAATAGAGAAATTCGAGTTAAAGGGTTTGGAATAAAGAATAGGTCTTGTTAATTGTTATTGTTGTGTTGTTACAGGGGGAGTTTTCCCAATATTTTTGGTTTAAGCAGTTCAACATATCGTGAAAGTCACATGCACATGCAGTATATGGTTTAAATCAGGGGTTTAAATGATCTTGCGGACCCCTTTGAAAATAAATTCTAGCTCCGCGAACCGCATGTAAAATTTTATTTTATATATAACTATATAATATCTCCATATAAGGCACTATAGGCATTTCTTTGAATTCATAACTGTAAACCCATTAATAACTCAGGCAATATTTGTCATAAATTGTTTTAAAATCAAAGTTAATTTTCTCTCATAGTTTGAATAGTTAATTTTTGAATATATTTTCTAATATATTGATTTCCACTACTTTTGCTATTATAATCATCATCATCATGATCATGATCAATTCTAAAACTGGTTGGAAATGCACTTCCACCCCTATCATGAGCTAATCTTCGTATTTCCCTAAAACTACAACATCCCACATTTTTAACTATTTGCGAACAATAATTAAATTAAGAGGTGATGACTTATCTAAAGTCAAGTGCATAGGTGGTAAATGAGGTAGTACTGTAGTCATTCCAATATAATTCTTGACATTTGGGTCTCATTTGTAGCTATCGCTTCGGCTGAAGAGGATCAGAATTGATAGGTCCTAAAACGGCTCGGGGTAGAGGGGTTTTAGTTGGAAGGCGCTCCTTGGAATGAATCCAATACCACCCAGTCGTACGAACGGTTAGGTGTCTTTTGAAGATTTTCCCTCTTCCACGAAAACAAAAACGAAAGAAAGCTGTCTTACCTTTCTAGATATCATTTTATTTAAATTTAAGTATAGAAAATAAGTCCCCGGTCAATGTAAGTTGACCCAAAGCTGGCCCAAGATTAATCAGTCGAAGGTACCTACTGTAGCTAACTGTGGCCCAGGTCTAGAATAGAGAAAACTACCCATTCTTGGTAGATTAGTTGTATGTCTAACTTGGTCCAACCCTAGATGAACTTCGTTCAGCCAGTGTTGGGTAACCTGATCTTAGACCAAAGTTCACCCGATTGTCAATTTTGGCAGTTCCTACATGGGTTGCATCAAATAATCTTTTCCTCCTATTCCAATCGTTTTTACACAATTTTTGTCCTATCCCCAAAATACTCTTCAATTAGGCATTAGCCTGGTAATTTCTGCATCTATTTGCATTGTATCCCTAGTACTTTCTTCCATTATAAATCCCTCAAATGCATATATTACACTTTTTTTTAAATTTCTCTTTTATTTCCCCTTCTCTTTCTACCTTATACAGTGTACTTCATCAAACTCCATATACTTTGTACTTTGTCTTAGCAACATTCAATTCCAATCCTTTATTTTTTAAACACTTTTCAGTAGTATCTAATTAAATTTATATCTATAAACCTATAGTACGTTAACGAAAATAAATTGCGTTCTCTAGATACTGTTGCATTTCTCAATCAATAAACCTCACTATTACTCTGAAAAAAAGTAAAAGAAGAATTCTATTTTCATCTATAACATCTTTATGGCATTATAATTAAAAAAAATGCTCTTAATATTTACATCAATAAATGCTATTTTTCTTTCTTTTCAAATTACAACCGTTTAATGATCACCAATTGATAAAGTCAATTGTTTCACTTCTCTTTAGTACGTACACTAAAAGCTAACAACCCAATTGATACAAGAAATTATNTGTAACCACTTATTTTGTATAAACGTTAAATCAACACAACCTGTTGATATATAAACCACTGGCTTATGCCAAAATTAAAGAAACTTCTTACATATTAATTAGGTCCTTGTTCTCCTATTATTGCTTTTTCAAAAAAAAATTGTTTTTTTTCATCAATTATAATATTTCTTTTGAGTACAATCCTGGGTGATTACATAGACGAAAAACAACAATATTAATAAGATTACTTAGAAGTAATTGAGACAAACAAGTTGCCTTTAAATCTTAACTATGGTGTATATTTATTAGCCAAGTCAACAGATCTTATTTATCTTATACCTACGCAGATCTCAAACGTTTTCGCAGAAAAAAAATTACGAGAAATTCATAATAAATGCATCTCGCGTTTTTCCTCGAGAAAATAAATGTCTGAGAAGCAGGTTGAAGAACCTCGCCATTTCTATAAATTCTATGACTTAAAAAAACGTTTGTTTGCAAGAATAAAAAATTAAAACTAAAGTTACACTATTTTCCTTCACAAAACAACAAAATAAAGCATAAACAATTACAATTTATCTGTTACTTTTTCCTTTAAACGTCATAAAAATTTTCATTTATTAATGATAAACCTTAAAGTAAGATACCGTCTTTGGAAAATCCATCAGTTTTATTATAAATCCTGTTGGTAAATTTCGTTTATCCTCAACAATGAACCATTGTCTTTTATTATCATCAAATCCTCATTTATTCAGTATAACATTATACAAATAAAGAAAGGACAGATTGAAAACTAAAAATTTACTTACTAGGAAAACCAATTGTTTGACCATAAGGGCCCGAAACATTAATAGAACTATCTTAAATGTATTTATCGCGTAAAGCATAAATAAGAAAACGTAGATACAGTTGGGANGAGCTCAAACTGTAAGCAAGATTGATATTCATAGGAGTAGTCAAGGAGAAGGAGCAGTGTCTATGCACCCTTTAAACCTCATTCTATCCACTTTAACTGTTTTCATTCTTTTTTTTATCGCACAGAAAATAATCAATACCAATCATCGTGAAATTATTGTTATCATCCTCGACAGCCAAAGTCAATGGATAAATTGCAAGCTATGGTATATTTATTAGCCAAGTCAACAGATCTTATTTATCTTATACCTACGCAGATCTCAAACGTTTTCGCAGAAAAAAAATTACGAGAAATTCATAATAAATGCATCTCGCGTTTTTCCTCGAGAAAATAAATGTCTGAGAAGCAGGTTGAAGAACCTCGCCATTTCTATAAACACATGACTTAAAAAAACGTTTGTTTGCAAGAATAAAAAATTAAAACTAAAGTTACACTATTTTCCTTCACAAAACAACAAAATAAAGCATAAACAATTACAATTTATCTGTTACTTTTTCCTTTAAACGTCATAAAAATTTTCATTTATTAATGATAAACCTTAAAGTAAGATACCGTCTTTGGAAAATCCATTAGTTTTATGTAAATCCTGTTGGTAAATTTCGTTTATCCTCAACAATGAACCATTGTCTTTTATTATCATCAAATCCTCATTTATTCAGTATAACATTATACAAATAAAGAAAGGACAAATTGAAAACTAAAAATTTACTTACTAGGAAAACCAATTGTTTGACCATAAGGGCCCGAAACATTAATAGAACTATCTTAAATGTATTTATCGCGTAAAGCATAAATAAGAAAACGTAGGTACAGTTGGGACGATCAAAACTGGCAAAGTCCGCAATAAATTGACTGTGAAAATGGACGTATGTTCTTTCTTATTTCCATTTGAGACTGCAGTATGTGGTCATTTGCTGCGTTCTGAACACGTCTTTGTTAAGCTAAGCGTTGCAACGGTTAGAGGTTGCTTATGTACGCAAAAGATCAAGGTCGACTTTATAACTACGTGGTTGAAGCTATCTTTAAACAAGCACCTTTGCTTTCCTAAATTCCTAAGAATGTTGAACTTTCTTTAAAGTCTGATGCTGTTAACGTGCTCAAATTCTGCTAGACTGCATCTCTTTCTGTTATACATTAATTGGTGTAATGTTTCTTTTTCTTTATTAGTGTCCGCTGCAATTCCTACCTGACATCTCTTTTCTATGTTTACGATAGTCCGTACAACGTCTGTCGTGAGTAGAAGTAGGCGTTCTGTCAGCAACCGCTTTAATCTAGTTAGTAAGTTGAAAGAAGAAAGTAAATGCGACAGTTTTATTACGGACTAAGCCAATTTTGAACGTCTCAACTATAGCTAAATTTTAAGCACCCTCAAATACAACACATTGATCACAGGTGTTAATAAAAATCAAATTTAGATACCAAATAATGAAGTTCAGACAGGTGAAATAAGATATAATATTGTAGCGAGCACGAGCGTGTTTGTGTGCGATCGGGCATACGTGTGTGTGGGCGGCTTATCGGTTCGCCGACTAGCCGCGGGTGCCTTTCTTCATGTGCCCCGTATTTATAAATGTGTGTGTGGTACCTACGTTCCGGGAAAGCAATTAAACAGTTAAAAGAAAAAGAAACTTTTCCGGACGGCTCGAGAAGGTTCCCGAAAGGAAGCAGGGGAGTATTTAAAGGAAGAGACGATCACCGAAAAGAGGAGAAATAAATTGACCGTTGCAGAAGTGAATCTAGAAATAAATTGACAGCGCAGTGAATAGTGATATATCAACAGTACTGTAAATAAATAGAGTAATTCATTACCTAAGTTAGTAATAATTTAATAGTGTTTTTAAGTCCTTTAATAATAATTAGTGTAAATAAATAGTTTTTGTTGTTGTGAGTCTTAAAAGTTAATTTGTTAAACCCACGAACATTACAATATATTTGATTTATATTCTACTCTATGGAAATAAATTTTAATTTCAAAAATCACTCTTTCCTTCTAAATAGTGACTTCCACAAATCTTAGCTTGAACCAACTTGATGCTATCCTGAATGCACTTGTTTACAGAACGTGTATTATTTATAGACATGCAATTCTTTGATTCCAGTATTATTCAGCAAAAATTTATTGCTTACATAATTTACTAATTCTCCATTATTTATCACATGGTCAATAAATATGCGCAGGTGGTTTAGACGGTTTCTCGACCCAAGCACAGGTAAAAATTATAGTATAAATTACTTAAGAGCTTGGTGAAATACCTTGACTGTGGCTGGTTAAATTTCGTTATTTTCTTTTTTGTACTTGTCGCTTTTTAGTATACTTTTAATTCTTTTTATACAACCTTGAATGGCCAGGGTGATTGTTCCCCGACAAATTTCTATTGAGAAAGAAACGATTTCAAAATCTCGTTGTTTAATTGTACTCTTCAAAATGAAGCTTAGAAGGTACGGTATATAGAAAAATATATCAATTAAGTTACCCAAAATGTGAATCACATTTTCGTTCAAAAATTATAAACTGTCTAATTTGAAAAGTCCGAAATAAATAAATAAAAGTAAGACAAAAATATTGGCATGCAAGGAAAGAAAAAGAAGGGAAAGAGTGAATATAAAGACAGGAGACGAAAAATCAGGAGAAAATGCTGATTTTCGGTATGTAGGAGGTCAAATATTTCAGGATAGAAGGAGTAGTAGAGATCTAAAAAACAGAGGATAACGGGGGTCGAGTCGCCTTTAACACTTCTGTGATCACGAACTTCGATAAAAATTTTTAAAAGTGTATATTTGGAACACGCTATGGAAGTCAATAAGAAATATGCGAGATAAATTCGTAGGACATCTCCTCTGGCATGAAGGGATAGTTAGAGACATATCAAAAGCAGAAACAGGACCTAAGAGGAGTAGAGGTAGACTTCACAAATGGTTAAGGGTGTGGAATGCTCTAGTATTAGGGAAATGTGAAGATTAGCTAAGAATAGGAAAGAGCGGAGGAGCGGACTAGACTACCTTATGGTTATGATGAAAGAATTGTATGAGTGCAATGTGAGTACGTCCAACATGGCAATTTTCAAACGAAACCTTGCAAATTTCTTTTACATTGTTTCGAATTTTTTTGGCATATTACCTGACTGAAATATTGTTCAAGACACAAAGAACTTCGAAAAATTGTAGGTATAATAGGTAATGAGTAGAAACTTAGCTAGCGAGACCGATATCAAAAATTTCGGTAATATTTAATTAATTGTGATGTAAAAGTCGTGCAATTTAATTGAAACAAAAAAGTAATTAATTTGTTCATTCACAAGAACAACCTTGGCTTGTAGAAGTTTGCTAAATATCTAGAGCAAACTTAAAGCAGTCCGTTAAGAAAGTTAAAAGCACAAGTTAAAAATTTAAGTTTGTTTTCAAACGACTACAGTAATTTACGTATTTCAGATAATGAATGTCTAAAATTTGGTTATGAAGAGCATAATGGTGGTGGTAGCGGAAGGTAGGGTACATAAGAAATAGAATCAGTTAAAACTAGATATTATAATTAAAGTTAACAAGAATATTGGGATTAGACAGAAACTCGTTGGAATTTAAAATAAAAAAGAAAAGTAGAGAGCTCAAACTGTAAGCAAGATTGATATTCATAGGAGTAGTCAAGGAGAAGGAGCAGTGTCTATGCACCCTTTAAACCTCATTCTATCCACTTTATTGTTTTCATTCTTTTTTTTTATCCCACAGAGAATACTCAATACCAATCATCGTGAAATTATTGTTATCATCCTCGACAGCCAAAGTCAATTGATAAATTGCAAGTAACAATAAAATTTGTATGTTTATCGTTTTTTTATTAACTTTATATTGCTAAATGTCGTGAATGTATCTAACGCATATTAAGTTTTGATTGCCTCCCTATTTCTGTTTTAAATGTCTATGGTTAAAGGTTAGTTTTTACTTTAAACTACAGCTTTCAACCGCGGCTTCGTGACCACATAAAACGAATTTTTCTATCCCTGAGGAACAGTATTTCTTTCTGGATAAAAAGTACCCTATGTCATTTTCTGTACCCTTGACAATGTGTATATAAAATCATAAAATTTCAAGAAGATCGGTTAAGTAGTTAATTAATTATTCACAATGTGTTTAAAGAAAGGAAACCACTACGTAAAATAAAACAAAAAAATGGAGTACAAAATTGAGAAATTTTGCAAAAATCTATAATTGGTTAAATAGAAATGTCCACTATATCGTAGGTACTATATTTATCGTCGAAAAACTTAAACGAATTGATTTGAACACTAGCTGCTACTGTGTAATCGTTTTTTTTTTTAAGAACACTAATCAATAAATTTCTTTTAGGTTTGAATAATAACAATTGTGTCATAGTACGCTTTCTTTTCTTTTTGTGGTCGTCTTGCTATAGTTGATTAAATACGCTGATGAAGAAATCGTCAGTAGATCATAAGATGACCTAAGATTATTAAACAGTTCTTCCCTTATTTTCTTTTGGAAGTTAAAACTCATAACACAAAATAGAAGTAAAATATCGACTCAAAAAAATTTGTTACATAAAGCACTGCTAATTAACGTATGTAAACATTTAGTGGATCTGCCAGAACCTTCTATGGTCACCACCCAAAATAGCAGATGATAATAGCAGGGCCGGACTGCAAATGCACCCCGGGCCAAATGCCTCCCGGGCCAAATCGGGCCAAATGACTCAAAAAATATAAAAAAACAAGAGAAATTAAAAAAAAATATANGAAACATCAATAAACCTTGTTTAATATTTGAGGCTATTAAACCTATTCGAATATGTAATAAATTAAAAGTATTAAAAAGTTAAAATTTTATCGCGAAATATTACTCTGTTATGATGTTTTAGAATTCTCTACGTTTCTTTATCCCACGGTCAGCTACCTCGAAATAGTTTAAATATTTGAAATAAATATAATTATGTTGAAGAGGCAAAGACAAATGCAAATTTCCTTCTAACTTCTAAAATTTATTTAAAAACGAGTGCTGTTAAAATTTGTGCACTTTCCCTTCTAAACCAGGCCATTTGGTTACATCGCACCCCGGGCCAAAATCTTCAGTCCGGCTCTGGATAATAGCAATGCATTTTGTGCATTTTAATATACATAACATCACTATAATGTAATCTCTTTTCCAACATATTACATTGCACAGTACTTCTTATAATTTAATTAATACGGTTCTACTAAACCTTTCCAATTCCAAATGTATTTACAAATTCATTCCGCATTCTACGTACCTTGAAAATGATATCAAATTAAACTTTTTAACGACAATAATTATTCTTTACTAGAAACGCCTTCCATTAGTTGGAAATAGAATGTGATTTTTGGGATTTCTCATTCTGAATTACAATTATTTAATTACGTAATTATCTTTTGTGATAGTCAATTGTATAAGTATCATATAACCGCGTTATACTATATTGCGTTTACTCTTTTCATTTAAATTGGACAAAATAATTTGACGAAGCAAGGTTCTTTTTCAAATTACTCAAAAGCGTATTTTGATAGTCGTTTTATAACTCTTTTGTCTAGTTAATTTTTAATACGTATCTAGAAATACGACTGTAGTTTTCAGAAGCGAATTACTTTGCCGTCAAATCTTTTAAGAGGAAACTCGGAAATTATTCTGATATAATTATAATTAACAATGATTATACAGAATTGCCTTATGTCACTGTAATTGTGCATTAAGCAGGTTAAGGATATTGTACTGAATAGTCACGTTAATGCTGTTATTTCATAGTCATTGTTAAATAAATACAGACAAGGTGTATAGTCTAGAGTAAATATAGTCGGTGATGCCGAATTTCCTACCGTAAGTAGTTTTGGTTAAAATATTAGATAGCCGAATTCCCTCCCGAGTACTAGGCGAGTTCCCTCCTGTTCATATTAGCTCCGATAATTAAGTTAACGACTACGTATTAGGGAAATGTGAAGATTAGCTAAGAATAGGAAAGAGCGGAGGAGCGGACTAGACTACCTTATGGTTATGATGAAAGAATTGTATGAGTGCAATGTGAGTACGTCCAACATGGCAATTTTCAAACGAAACCTTGCAAATTTCTTTTACATTGTTTCGAATTTTTTTGGCATATTACCTGACTGAAATATTGTTCAAGACACAAAGAACTTCGAAAAATTGTAGGTATAATAGGTAATGAGTAGAAACTTAGCTAGCGAGACCGATATCAAAAATTTCGGTAATATTTAATTAATTGTGATGTAAAAGTCGTGCAATTTAATTGAAACAAAAAAGTAATTAATTTGTTCATTCACAAGAACAACCTTGGCTTGTAGAAGTTTGCTAAATATCTAGAGCAAACTTAAAGCAGTCCGTTAAGAAAGTTAAAAGCACAAGTTAAAAATTTAAGTTTGTTTTCAAACGACTACAGTAATTTACGTATTTCAGATAATGAATGTCTAAAATTTGGTTATGAAGAGCATAATGGTGGTGGTAGCGGAAGGTAGGGTACATAAGAAATAGAATCAGTTAAAACTAGATATTATAATTAAAGTTAACAAGAATATTGGGATTAGACAGAAACTCGTTGGAATTTAAAATAAAAAAGAAAAGTAGAGAGCTCAAACTGTAAGCAAGATTGATATTCATAGGAGTAGTCAAGGAGAAGGAGCAGTGTCTATGCACCCTTTAAACCTCATTCTATCCACTTTATTGTTTTCATTCTTTTTTTTTATCCCACAGAGAATACTCAATACCAATCATCGTGAAATTATTGTTATCATCCTCGACAGCCAAAGTCAATGGATAAATTGCAAGTAACAATAAAATTTGTATGTTTATCGTTTTTTTATTAACTTTATATTGCTAAATGTCGTGAATGTATCTAACGCATATTAAGTTTTGATTGCCTCCCTATTTCTGTTTTAAATGTCTATGGTTAAAGGTTAGTTTTTACTTTAAACTACAGCTTTCAACCACGGCTTCGTGACCACATAAAACGAATTTTTCTATCCCTGAGGAACAGTATTTCTTTCTGGATAAAAAGTACCCTATGTCATTTTCTGTACCCTTGACAATGTGTATATAAAATCATAAAATTTCAAGAAGATCGGTTAAGTAGTTAATTAATTATTCACAATGTGTTTAAAGAAAGGAAACCACTACGTAAAATAAAACAAAAAAATGGAGTACAAAATTGAGAAATTTTGCAAAAATCTATAATTGGTTAAATAGAAATGTCCACTATATCGTAGGTACTATATTTATCGTCGAAAAACTTAAACGAATTGATTTGAACACTAGCTGCTACTGTGTAATCGTTTATTTTTTTTAGAACACTAATCAATAAATTTCTTTTAGGTTTGAATAATAACAATTGTGTCATAGTACGCTTTCTTTTCTTTTTGTGGTCGTCTTGCTATAGTTGATTAAATACGCTGATGAAGAAATCGTCAGTAGATCATAAGATGACCTAAGATTATTAAACAGTTCTTCCCTTATTTTCTTTTGGAAGTTAAAACTCATAACACAAAATAGAAGTAAAATATCGACTCAAAAAAATTTGTTACATAAAGCACTGCTAATTAACGTATGTAAACATTTAGTGGATCTGCCAGAACCTTCTATGGTCACCACCCAAAATAGCAGATGATAATAGCAGGGCCGGACTGCAAATGCNAACTTTTTTCTTAATTTCTTAATATAATACCTAAATTAGATATATTTTTCTTTTTATATTTTCTCGTTTACGTTATTTAGTTGACATTTTTTTGTTTGAATATTCATAGCACAACGATAGAAAGTTGTAAAATCTACTTTATCTGATGAGATTAAAATCAAAGTTTCTGTTTGTTATTCTGTTTGTAAATATTTTGCTCAAATTTAGTGTAATATCGGTAGCTCCCGAATAACTTTTTGTAGTTAATTGCATTCCGCTCCTAAAAAAATTCATAAATGACATTTCCGTATTATTCTTTTTACGTAAAAATATTTAACTCAAATTACTTTTGTAGATTCATTTACTTTGTCTACGCAATTGACAATATCTTTCAGCAGTTGCAGCCAAGTGCAGACCTGATATTGGTAGGCCATGTCTAATAGTACGAGTGTCAAAACCTTAAAAACGATAATTTGCGTAAATCCACTATTACCATTGCAATTTTCACGGGTCATACGCTTCTAATTCAATTTCGTTTTCGTCAACAACAATTTTTTTACAAAGAATAACTTAATTATAATTGTTCACAAAAATAACTAAGTTAATAATAACAAGTTTATTTTTCCGTAATAACTACCTGTGACGCTAAACAAGACTTAATTATAATTACAAAAATTGTTCATTTATAACTCTTAAATCTGAATAAGATAAGCAAATAAATTTAAACCTCAAAAAAATCACTGGTGTGATCTCCGAAGTAAACAATTACTAGTATTTACAACAAATAATCATTTCTTAAAAATTAATTTGTTTTTATCTTTAAAACAAAAGGCTCACGTTTGAAATAAAATTCAACAAATTATTATTTGGAGTATAACTGAACACAAAACATTTAATTATCTAGTTAAAAAAGAAAAGTGGAAATTTTCTGTTTAACACGGAAACGTGACCCAACATTTACAATTTTTACCCCCCCCCCTCTTGGTGATCACCAGTAGTATACGCCAGGACCCCCGCCATCTCCTCTAGTGTTCACGTAATAATTCGTAAACATGACTTGAAATAACTTTTGGCAAACACAATGTTTTGAATGTAGCTCGGAAAAGCGCGGTATTTCCCTAGAGGATATTGACTAAATAACGAAAACCTAACGCCCCTGTGACCAGGCGTGGTAAACTGGAAGACCGCTGGTCTCCCTCCCGAATGTATCACGTAGTATGGGTACATTCCCTAAAACAGTAACTCTCTGATCTCACGATTAAAGATGTTATGTTTGAATTACAAAGGACAACAAATACAACATCACACCACGTACTCCATAATAAAATATATAGCCTTAGAATGGTTTGGTTTAGATATAGGTAACGTTAATCTAATTAAATAAAATTATTTAACTTCTACGTATCCAAAATAAATAAAAAATTCCACACCAAATGTAGTACTTGTGATAGACAAATTACGTCAGTGTGTATTAGGTATTCGTAGTAATGCTTGTTATAATCATTTATTTTATTTTTTGAGATGATATTAGTAATTTTTTAATTATGTTACTGTGGTACGATATTCTGTTATTTTTATGGTAGGAAATTTTTTAATAATTTTAATAGTGTATTTAAAAGCTCTCTGCGCCAATTTCTATTGTTTCTTTCTTATATAAGTACATAAACTACGATACTTTTAATTCGGTATACTATCATGCCAGCCTGTTGCTGTCGAAAGTTTTACTTCTTTAACCCATCTTTCCTAGGTATCATACAAAACCTTAATTACGTATTGTTCACCAGGTTTTGGTAATATGAACAGGAAGTTTATCAAAACAGTGTGTAGGACCATTTCTTTGATTTCTCTCTCGCATAGTTTTTGAATTATTGAAGGAATATGGTGGAAAAAGGTTTTGGAAACTTCCTCCTTCCATCTCCCTAACCAAATGCTCTTTTAAGTACTTATTTAGCAACACTTAATGAACATTTCGTGAAATCAAACCTTTTATTTTTTGAATTTCGGGTGTCAGAACTGATAATCATGTACGCCTCATAATTTCAATCTCATAAATGTCGGCTACAGAGAAGTACTTTCTAACCAAGTATTTACAATGCAATGTTATTCACTATTTTTAAATTTGCTTACCTTTTCTGCTATTAATACTCCAATAAAATTCCATTTTCGATTTTTACACTAAATATTCTTTATTCGTATTTTCAGTTTTCACGCGACAAGCCGAACAATTATGAACAACCGATACACAATAAACATAACCCAGCTTTTTCAGCAATTTTCATGGCTGCCTATTTTCCATATTGTTTCCTATTAGGTGCAAGAATGTATTACGACGCAATTGTGCTTAGAACATGAATTTAGCAATCTCATTGCTTACCTATGTCATAAATTAGGCAAAATTTAAGAGAAGAAATAACAATTTCCTATTTCAGATACGAATTGAATGTAATAGTTTATCGTAAGAACTATGCACGAGATTTTAACGTCATCATATAAATAATAATAGGGGGGAGTACTTTTCTAAACCGGCGGAGAGACCATTATAACAGGGAGTAGATGTGGGGGGGGCAATGTGCCCCATCGTTTTTTAATCATATCGTCGAGATAAGTGTTCAAAATTTTACAGAAATTAAGTATAATCAACTTGCACGCTTGAATTTGTTAAAAGAGTAATATTTAAGTAATCATCATCATCATCATAAGGTCGTCAGTCCTAAGGCTGGTTGGACACCCACCTCCACTTTTTCCTGTCCTAAGCTAATCTTCGCATTTCTGTAAAACTAGAACATCCTACATCTTTAACTATTTGCGAATGGTAATCTAATCTAGGTCTATCTCTATTCCTTTTAACTCCTGCTTCTGATTCTAATATGTCTCTGACTAGACCTTCGTGCCTGAAAAGGTGTCCTACTAACCTATCTCTCCTATTTCTTATTGATTTCCATAAAATCCTCTGTTCTTCTATTCTTTCTAATACCATTTCATTTCTAACCTTCTCTATCCACGGTATCCTCATAATTCGCTTGTAACATCACATTTCGAACACTTCTAACCTTTTCTTTTCCGCGGCGGCGATCGTCCATGTTTCGCACCCGTACAGCGCCGCACTCCAAACATACACCTTTAACGATCTTTTTCGAATTTCTAAATTAACCGTTTGCGAGAAATGACTTCTTTTTATTGTAGGCGACTCGATCTTGCGCTATCCTCTGCCTTATATCCCACCTACTCCTTCCGTCCTGACTTAACTCACTTCCTAGATACTTAAAATCAGTCACTAATATTTCGTCTCCTATCTTTATATTTGCCCTTTTTCTACTTTTCTTCCTTTGCGTACTAGTATTTTGTTTTACTTTTATTTATTTTCATACAATACTGTTTAGTCAATACTGCCTCTATTTTATTTAAAGCTATCTCTAAGTCCTCCTTGCTAGATGCTAATACTGTTATATCATTTGCAAATCTAAGCATACTAATCTTTTGCCCCTGTATATCTATCCTTACAGTTGTATTGTCTTTAATGAAGTTGTACGCGTCTTCGATGTATAAATTAAAAAGTAGAGGTGACAGCGTGCTTTTTAGTCTGATTCCTTTCCTAATATTTACTTCTCTAGATTGCTGCTCCAACTATAATTGCCTATTGTTCTTTATACGAAGTAAGTATCACTCTTCTACCTTTCCAATCATCTATATTTTTAAGTGTATTTAACATCTTGTCCCATTTAACATTGTCAAAAGCTTTTTCTAAATCTACAAATCCTATATACGCGCTCTTTCCTTTTTCTATCATTTTCTCTATTGTTACCCGTAAAGCTAGAATGACATCCCCCGTTCCTCTATTTCTTCTAAACCTAAATTGATCTTACAATTCTAAATTCTAATCTAGTTAATAATTTTGAGCAACTCCAGAATCAATATAATAGACTACCAGACAAGTTGTATCGCAAAGAGCTCATCATTTGACCACTAATTGCTTGTGTGCGGTGAAGGTATATCAATAAATTGTAGTGAGAGGAAATGACTTTCTAGTTTATTTTTTGTTTTTTGTGGCACATACTTAGTACATACTGAACATAATAAAACATTCAAATCGTTTTTTTTTTATTACTAATAAGGAGCTAAAATCTAATGGTCTGGATTACCAATTAAGAAAAAACTTCAGTTATCAACCAGTTGGACAAAAAACATAAATTAGCATAAAATTATTTCTTAATTGAATCTCTGCTTGTTAATCTATCAAATATCTAGTTTTCGTCCAGTTGTATGAATAAAAAAATTATAAAGTTGTGAACGAAAAGTGGAATAAATACATGAAATATTATTTTGTGTTAGTTTTTGACCTTTTGTTTTTGTATTACTGATTAACTATTACAAACGATAAGGACAATTTTAGTAGATAAATCACCCCAATTTTTGCCAAAGTGTCGACTGGTCTCAAAAACCCAGAATTATCAAAACTGTATCTACCATTATTTTCGATATTTATGATAATTAAAAATCGAATAAGATAAATATTTTGAAGTTGTCTACTTATGTACTGTTTTTATAGGACTTTACAAACCAAAAATTATTTTATTATATGAGTGTTGTAATTTACTTTATTAAATTTTTCTTAATTATTTCACAATTTTCAATCAAATAACAATTAAAATCGGTAAGTAGTCGTTAACTGAATTATCGGAGCTGATATGAACGGGAGGGAACTCGGCTAGTACCCGGGAGGGAATTCGACTATCTATATTTTAACCAAAACTACCTGCGGGAGGGAATTCGGCATCACCGAATTTACTGATATTGTAGAAGAAGGGGTAGAGACTATTAAAAAAAAAAACAGAAGTAAAAAGAGCCAGAAGAAATAATTAAAGATGTAGGAAAATCGCCTGAAAAGTATTTAACTTAGATATTTTTAATTAGATATACTTATTTAAAAAGAAAGTATTCGACAGATTTTCATTTTAAAATTTTTCACGTAGGTATCTACAATCAGTATGAAGCAAAAATAATAAATAATAATAATAATTTTAACGGAACTTTTCTAACAATGCCACCTACTAACAATTAATTATCTTGTATCTCGTTTATCGTTCTATTCATTAGTTCCTATAATTATAAGCGAATTTGTTGATTCTAATAATACATGAATTATGATTTTAGTTTGGAAACAAAATTGCCAATTAAATTAATAGAATTCGATTAAAGCCGGTTGTCAAATATCGTCTGAAACATATCAGCGACAAGATAAAGAGATATTTGTTTATGTTTTATTCATAAAATGTAACATTAATAGTTCCAGTTTTTTTCACGCGGCTTCTTGTCTAGTTAGAACGTTCAATCATCAATAAATGGAAAACGAGCGCGATCTTTTTTTAGCACTTTCGCATCATAAACAACTTTAAGGATACTATTCGTAATTGAATAACTATAGTTAATTGGTAATTATAGACGAACTAGTCAATATTTGCACATGCAATAATAATTACATTGACCCGAACAGTCTGTTATTTTATTTAAACTTTTAATACTTCTGCTAAATGATTTGTTAACGTTTTTGTCGTTTTAAATATAGTTGCAAATATATATGCATGTGACATTAATTGCATCTTTTTTATTGAAGCTTATGAGTTAATAAAAAATTATTTCCAGTATAAATCTACAACATTACATCATGGGAAATTTGAATCATTTGCAAAACACACGGGTAATATATGTACATATGTATTTCAAAATTTAAAATGTAAAAGCGGTATATATATCGAATAACTAAAATTAAAATATGGTAATTTTAAATTAAGACTTTTCAACTACAACGGGCCATCCCATATGTTGTTTTCTAAAAGTCATTTATGTTTTGTTTTATTTATAACTAGCTTTTCCTCGCGTCTTCGCTCGCAGAAATTAATACTGTTTCTCCATAAAACCTTTTAAATCCCAGTTCACCCTTACAACGTTTTAATTTTATGTAATGTCGCCATCTTAGATTTCAAATACAAACGTAGCAACATTTCATCCTTAAGGGTTGATTTTTAAAAATTGCCAAAACACGTATTTGCTTAATGTCAACAATGAGCAACCTTCGAGTAAATCCAAGTACAAATAAAATATACACCATGGAAACGTTGCAACTTCTTTTCATTTGATTAATAATATCAAACAGCATCTAAACCAAGTCTCAAGTAAATTCAACCACAAATAAAGTATGTCCTCCCAAATAATTTTTTAAAATGTCGAGATAGGTCTTTCAGAAATTAAATGAGAGACCATTAAGACCAAGTTTCAAGTAAATCTGACGACAAATAGTATATATTCCATTTAAACATTGCAACTCCCCTTCACCACTGCTCCCCCCCCACGGGAATTGGATAAAAGGCATCCTATGTCCGTCTACTGGTTGTAAGCTACCTCCCCACCAATTTTCAGCCAAATCGGTTCAGCCGTTCTTGAGTTATAAATAGTGTAACTAACACGACTTTCTTTGATATTTTTTTTATGTAGATTTTGTTGTAGTAGAGTTACGTTACTAGAAACAGTAAACGATTCTGAGCTTATTAAAATTGGATAAAATATCATATTGTAGCAGAAATTGACTGAAAAGTGCCCCGCTGAGGCCGTCAAGTTTAGGCAAAGTAAGAAATTAAATCTCTTTCAAAGCCTACGATGCTCCTTATTAATAAACGCGAAAAATACAAGACTATTATGCTAACTAACATAATAAATAACAGTTTACAGGTGTTTCGATAAAATCTTATGTTGTGCCATAATTTTAGGTCTGTAACAAAGACGAAAATTTTTTTAAAAAACAAGCAATAAGGTAAGCTTAAAAGAATAGTAATTTCAATACGTTATGATTAATAAACTAAATACGTAATAAATTATAGAATTAGCTTCATTGTTTCGTGTTTGTAGTAAAAATTGTAGTAAAATTTAACGAAACATCAATAAACCTTGTTTAATATTTGAGGCTATTAAACCTATTCGAATATGTAATAAATTAAAAGTATTAAAAAGTTAAAATTTTATCGCGAAATATTACTCTGTTATGATGTTTTAGAAAAACAAGTAAACTCTTTTAATTTAGCTTAGCAAATTTTATGGGAAGCAAAAGTTACTTTATATTTTTTTATTGTAGTCGATCTCACCAAACACTATCGCTAAGTAATCCGATCCGACGTAATTTATAATCTTTTAAAAGCATTTTCTGCATTTAGCACAAGCATAAAGTTCCAAGTATATGGCGGACAATCCACTTTTTTGAAAAGGTTGTCAAACTTTGGCAACAAGTATGCAAATAATATTGCAAAAGGGTCCTTATCGTTTGAACGTGAAATTTCGTTCTTTTCTTTATTTTTCGTCTTATTATAATATCCACTCATCACCGAAACACTTTTATTGATTCTTCTCAAACAAACCACCGGCATCGTGTCGTTAAAGAATTATGGTTTTTAAGTTCACCTTGGAGAATGTGTGATCTTCTTTTCAGGTCCGCACTAAGGAATATTTTACACCAAGAAATTACCAAATTTAATAATTAAACTAATTTAACAAAAATCGATCTTCATGAATCAAGAATTTTAGTCCCAAACATCCACAAATATCAATAAAATAAATCTTCATGAAGGGTTCTCTCCAGTTATCAGTATTAATGCCACCTACTAACAATTAATTATCTTGTATCTCGTTTATCGTTCTATTCATTAGTTCCTATAATTATAAGCGAATTTGTTGATTCTAATAATACATGAATTATGATTTTAGTTTGGAAACAAAATTGCCAATTAAATTAATAGAATTCGATTAAAGCCGGTTGTCAAATATCGTCTGAAACATATCAGCGACAAGATAAAGAGATATTTGTTTATGTTTTATTCATAAAATGTAACATTAATAGTTCCAGTTTTTTTCACGCGGCTTCTTGTCTAGTTAGAACGTTCAATCATCAATAAATGGAAAACGAGCGCGATCTTTTTTTAGCACTTTCGCATCATAAACAACTTTAAGGATACTATTCGTAATTGAATAACTATAGTTAATTGGTAATTATAGACGAACTAGTCAATATTTGCACATGCAATAATAATTACATTGACCCGAACAGTCTGTTATTTTATTTAAACTTTTAATACTTCTGCTAAATGATTTGTTAACGTTTTTGTCGTTTTAAATATAGTTGCAAATATATATGCATGTGACATTAATTGCATCTTTTTTATTGAAGCTTATGAGTTAATAAAAAATTATTTCCAGTATAAATCTACAACATTACATCATGGGAAATTTGAATCATTTGCAAAACACACGGGTAATATATGTACATATGTGTATTTCAAAATTTAAAATGTAAAAGCGGTATATATATCGAATAACTAAAATTAAAATATGGTAATTTTAAATTAAGACTTTTCAACTACAACGGGCCATCCCATATGTTGTTTTCTAAAAGTCATTTATGTTTTGTTTTATTTATAACTAGCTTTTCCTCGCGTCTTCGCTCGCAGAAATTAATACTGTTTCTCCATAAAACCTTTTAAATCCCAATTCACCCTTACAACGTTTTAATTTTATGTAATGTCGCCATCTTAGATTTCAAATACAAACGTAGCAACATTTCATCCTTAAGGGTTGATTTTTAAAAATTGCCAAAACACGTATTTGCTTAATGTCAACAATGAGCAACCTTCGAGTAAATCCAAGTACAAATAAAATATACACCATGGAAACGTTGCAACTTCTTTTCATTTGATTAATAATATCAAACAGCATCTAAACCAAGTCTCAAGTAAATTCAACCACAAATAAAGTATGTCCTCCCAAATAATTTTTTAAAATGTCGAGATAGGTCTTTCAGAAATTAAATGAGAGACCATTAAGACCAAGTTTCAAGTAAATCTGACGACAAATAGTATATATTCCATTTAAACATTGCAACTCCCCTTCACCACTGCTCCCCCCCCACGGGAATTGGATAAAAGGCATCCTATGTCCGTCTACTGGTTGTAAGCTACCTCCCCACCAATTTTCAGCCAAATCGGTTCAGCCGTTCTTGAGTTATAAATAGTGTAACTAACACGACTTTCTTTGATATTTTTTTTATGTAGATTTTGTTGTAGTAGAGTTACGTTACTAGAAACAGTAAACGATTCTGAGCTTATTAAAATTGGATAAAATATCATATTGTAGCAGAAATTGACTGAAAAGTGCCCCGCTGAGGCCGTCAAGTTTAGGCAAAGTAAGAAATTAAATCTCTTTCAAAGTCTACGATGCTCCTTATTAATAAACGCGAAAAATACAAGACTATTATGCTAACTAACATAATAAATAACAGTTTACAGGTGTTTCGATAAAATCTTATGTTGTGCCATAATTTTAGGTCTGTAACAAAGACGAAAATTTTTTTAAAAAACAAGCAATAAGGTAAGCTTAAAAGAATAGTAATTTCAATACGTTATGATTAATAAACTAAATACGTAATAAATTATAGAATTAGCTTCATTGTTTCGTGTTTGTAGTAAAAATTGTAGTAAAATTTAACGAAACATCAATAAACCTTGTTTAATATTTGAGGCTATTAAACCTATTCGAATATGTAATAAATTAAAAGTATTAAAAAGTTAAAATTTTATCGCGAAATATTACTCTGTTATGATGTTTTAGAAAAACAAGTAAACTCTTTTAATTTAGCTTAGCAAATTTTATGGGAAGCAAAAGTTACTTTATATTTTTTTATTGTAGTCGATCTCACCAAACACTATCGCTAAGTAATCCGATCCGACGTAATTTATAATCTTTTAAAAGCATTTTCTGCATTTAGCACAAGCATAAAGTTCCAAGTATATGGCGGACAATCCACTTTTTTGAAAAGGTTGTCAAACTTTGGCAACAAGTATGCAAATAATATTGCAAAAGGGTCCTTATCGTTTGAACGTGAAATTTCGTTCTTTTCTTTATTTTTCGTCTTATTATAATATCCACTCATCACCGAAACACTTTTATTGATTCTTCTCAAACAAACCACCGGCATCGTGTCGTTAAAGAATTATGGTTTTTAAGTTCACCTTGGAGAATGTGTGATCTTCTTTTCAGGTCCGCACTAAGGAATATTTTACACCAAGAAATTACCAAATTTAATAATTAAACTAATTTAACAAAAATCGATCTTCATGAATCAAGAATTTTAGTCCCAAACATCCACAAATATCAATAAAATAAATCTTCATGAAGGGTTCTCTCCAGTTATCAGTATTTATTTTCATTTTAACCGAAGCAAAAATAATCTTAATAGATACTTACTTGTTTAATCAATTAATATATGAATACTAAGTAGAGATTAGATAAAACAATCAAACGAAAATTGTAGATGTATATAAGTATGAATGATTTTGTCGCTTATTCTGTAATGCACTTTGCTCTGAAGTAATTAAAATATTATTTTCTAAGGTTGTATATGCAGGTATAGTCTAGAAGTCGTTTTTTGTTTTTTTTTTCTAAAAATTAACTTTTTTTTCAAATGTTTCGTGAACTCCGAAGACGTAGTCATTCTTTTAATTCTCTTTAAGTCGAAACACAACTGGAAATCCGAAAAATGTGTACTAACAAAATGGCAGAATAGAGATAACCATTAATTAATTATTATTCACATGTACCCATTTTTTCATAGTATTTATTTTTATTCGCGATTCAACAGCAGAAGATTATAAATATAATCAGTAGAAAAGGTCTCCATACAGCCTCAACCTGTTTCTTACCTAAAGTTACAATAATTATACCCCCAATCTCCATACAGATCCGTCCAAATTAACCAAATAAGAAAATAAGCATGTTGACGCAGACTGGTCATTTCTCTACTGTTGGTCGTTTGGATATGGTGAAAAATAAAAAGAAAAAATTGTATTTGGTAAGGTCAAGAATGGGTCGGTTGCCACCGGAATCGTCGATGTCCTTTTTTAATTACTACATTGTTGCTGTTTCTTTGCAATTGATTATAAATTTGAATCACTTGGAAAGGCAAGAAAAAACAAATAGTTGTAATAATTTACATAATTTTCAAAAAAAATTATAACGTACTGCACAATTACACTGCAATTGAAATTATTTTGTAGAATCAGAAATAAATTTGTTTGTAATTTTAAAATTTGTGCAGGTAGTTAACTTTTTACATGTTTAACTTCAAAATTGAAACGTTATGAATTATAAAACTGATGGATTTGTACCTTTTAGTTATAATTCCCATACTAATAATGCAACAAACTTTTTAGTACCTATCTCGTATTAAATAATATTCTTATACGATCAAAGCAACTTGTTTTACACTGTAACATACTCTATATACATCTATTTATTTAAATAATCGCTTATTTATTTCACATATGATATAAATTTATATCACAGTTGGGACCGTTTTGGAACTATTTATCTCACCTGCCTTGAATATTTCCGGAATGCTATTCGTCGGTTCCTTTTTATCATCACAGCCTGTGGTATTCGTCTATAATTACAGTAGTATGTATATGAAAATTAAGATTATGTTGATTAATCAAACACTGCATAAGTTTACCAACATATAAATTATTACTCCAGACTGTCGTATACCGCGAACAAGCTAAACTTTCAGGTATAGAAACGAATGTCCTTTGCCTTTGAAAATCGATGTTACTGTAAATACGCCAGATGTTTTTTTATTCTTGTATTAACTTTAATTTTTGTATAGGCATCTACGTCAAATGCCTCTTAAAAAAAGCAGAGGTTTAGTTTTTATAAGAAATCGATAATAACTCAAGAATTAAATCATGGAGTTGAGTACCTACGTATTTAGGCAAAATAACTGGTGTCCCTAAAACAAAAAACGAACCAAGTCTCTTAACTTGTGAGAGATATCTAAATAAGTAGGACCTTTAGGTACCTGGTCCTAAGTCAAAAGTTTCTAGAATCCAAAAAAATTGTACAAATGGCTTCTTGATCCACAAAATAATTTATTGTGAGTAACAAAACACTTAAGCAAACGTAATGATATAGACAGGAGACGAAAAATTAGAAGAAGTGGCTGATTTTAGGTATCTAGGAAGTCAGATAAGTCACAACGGAAGAAGTAGTAGAGATATAAAGAAAAGGATAGCGCAGGGTCGAGTCGCCTTCAATAAAAAGAAGTCACTTCTATACTCGGGAACGGTTAATTTAGAAATTATTAAAAATATTAATAATGAAAAGATTGTTAAAGGTGTATGTACGTTTGGAGCGCGGCGCTGTATGGGTGCGAATTATGGACGGTGGGCGCGGCGGAAAAGAAAAGGTTGGAAATGTTCGAAATGTGGTGTTACAGGCGAATGATGAGGATACCGTGGATAGAGAAAGTTAGAAATGAAGAGGCATTAGAAAGAATAGAAGAACAGAGAACTCTATGGAAGTCAAAAACAGGCGACATAGGTTGGTAGGACACCTTCTCAGGCATGAAGATCTAGTCAGACAGTCTATTAGAGGCAGAAACAGGAGTTAAGAGGAGTAGAGGTAGACTTAGATTAGATTACTGTTCGCAAATAATTAAGGATGTGGGATGTTCTAGTATTAAGGAAATACGAGAATTAGCTCAGGATAGGAAAGAGTGGAGGTGCGTGTCCAGTCAGTCTTAGGATTGATGACCTTATGATGACGATAACTTGGATGTTTATTACATATTACATAGGTATTAGCCATAATATTATTAACGAGAACAACATTTTTCCTGTTAATGAATTTTTTTCAAGCCAAATTCGCCGAATAAATTTTGTATCACAATTAGTAATAAATAATTAATGTTATTCATCAACTGTAAGTTACTGCATATAGAACAACAGCCATTGAACTACAACTACATACTAAAAATACTGGTGCCCGTCTCATTCATATAGAAAATATTGCCCAGAAAATATTACCACTTTAATTTTATAAATCATTCAAACAAAGCGCGTTACAAGCAAATTAAAACTATGTAAAATGTACTTAAAAAAATAGAAAATCCTCCGCAAAAGCCGTCCATTTTTTAACGACAACTTTCAGTTTCTCTTGCTAATTTATTAGTCAGAATAACATAACCATTTACTGAAATGATAAATAATCGCGAATAGTTCCAACGAGCTATTCAAACGGATAGCCAATACACAAAAGTATATTATATGTATATGTAAACATTTCGCTGATCGAATGAGTATTTTAACCTTTCTAATAGTCAATGTACGATCTGTACATATTATTGTCGGGGTATTTATCAAAATAACTACAAAAATTCTATAACAAGCCCAATTTATTAGGCAATTAATGTGAAAAATGAGCGTTCACACGTATAAAATTAAAGATCAGATGGAGTGGACTTTGGAGCGTAAGGTTTGTATACATATATCTCTCGGGAAATATTTCAACCAAACCGATTAAAGGGCTTACTTTTGCATCCCAACTAATATTATAAATGCGAATGTGAGTTTTTTTGTTTATTAGGATTTTACGCCTTGACTGCTCCACCTATTATCGTGAAATTTTGTAAACTTATTGACAGGACTATAGAAAAGGACATAGGGTACCTTTTATCCAGAAAAAAAATAGTGTTCCCGCGGAATAGAAAAATTATTTTTATATGGCGAAGGATATCAACACGAGCGAAACAATTTGTTATAATTAGTATTAGTCATTCATTATTCAGCTTTTCTAAAATTTCAATTTTATTATTCAAAAAAGTTAACTGTAAACCTCATACTTTTAACAAAATCCATTCCGAAAAATATTCCTAGATACGACCTAGCCACATTATAAGTATTGCACTTGAAAGCGTATGTTTGGTTGCATAAATACTAGCAGAGGTTTTGCGGTTACTCGCTTAACCCACCATTGATCTCTCTTTTTGCGAAAACTCGCAATGCAGTAAACATCTGGTATATGTTTTTTTATAGAACTTCAACCGATGTAAAATGTTTAGTAGAAGCCCAAATATGTTTTTTATATCACAACAGTTTAAAACAGGAACAAAACAAGGAAAGAATGGGTCAAGTTCTTTCAATAAAGTCCAGGATTCCAATGTTCTCGACTTCAAATGATTTCTAAGAATGGCAATAATCATAATCGTAGTAATGATAATGATAAACATTAACAAAAATGTTATTATAAGTTGTATAGAAATAGGGTTGCCATCTCTAAAATTTGGAAACTAGGACAAGACGCGTGAAAACCCCGGATTTCAGAGTCCAGAACCTGGACATGTCAACAGGTCTTTTTAAACGTAGTCAGTGTAATAAAAAACAGTTGAAAATGTCATAAATCACCCTTTTATTTATTTTCAGACCTTAAAATTAAATTTAGTCATTCTTTATCATCATTTTCAATGTACCTAACAAAACAGAATCTTATTACAGTTTGTTACAAATTGTTTTAATAATCAGTTAGATTTCTTTTACGTGTGTGGCGGGCGGCCCAAGACTTTAAATTTTTAAACCAGGACTACAAATGAGCCCCCCCCCCCGGACGCTCCCCGGATGCCCTCTAACCTAGGACAATAGGACAAATCCGGGGAAACCCGGACGGATGGCAACCTTATATAGATATAATACTTTTTAGACTACAGAAAACTCTTTTGTTCTCGTAAAAATATTAGAAACTACATACTTTCTATGTTATGTATACTCTAAAATTGACATTTATTTGTTTGGTTATTAACCACATAATAATAATTTTCAGATTCACGTCAAACCGTACTTAAAGTGTAATAATAACTTTATCTGATATTGTCTTGCTTCATAATATTATTTAATCATATTTTACAGTTGATAACAAAGTTTTTTCCTTGTAATTAACATATATAAACATTTTAAAAAGTCGATTTTGTCTGTCGAAAACTTAATTCGTAAAAAGTTTTTAAACAGTAACGATGTGATGTTTTTCATACCTCCTTCGGAGGTCTGAATTATTTCTGAATCTTGCGATTTTAATTTTGTAAACGGATTTTGGAAATAGAGGTGTCAGTCTACTAAGTAGCGTCTCTTTTTATTTAAAGTAAAGTTTTGAATGACTCAGTGATATCTAGACTTTTAGAGAAAACTTGAGGACTGGCCACGAGGCAAACGCCCGCTTTCCCGGCGGCTCCACCCAACTTTGGTAAAGTCAATGAAAGAAGTTATAAGATATCGGAATCAGTGTAAAGTTGTTAGAGTTTATTGAAATTCGATTTATCGGTTCACTGATAATTCTAACCAAAAATCTAAAAGCATTAAAACAAGAATGGAGAAAATTTACAAATGAATTTGTGCTACTATTTATTTTCATGTGATCCTGTTGGACAGACCCGAATAAAATGCGACGGAGATTTATCACAAGAACCGTCAATGATAAAGAATTTGATCAAGAATCAATAAAAGAATTGATCAAGCTCTCTCGATAACGTCAATTAAACATTATGAGAGTATAGTTGGGATGTTCAAAATTGACATAGTTCATAATAAAACTGTCGCATTTACTCATAAAGCATTTATTAGCTTAACAAGGACGTGTTCAAAACAAATGACTACAGTCCCAAGTGGGAACAAAAAAGAAGATACGTCCATTCTTACAGATAATTTATTGCGAGCTTTGCCAATTGTGATCGTCCCAACTATACCTATTAAAATCAATAAGAAATAGGTGAGATAGGTTAGTAGGATACCTTCTCAGGCATGAAGGGCTTGTTAGAGACGAATTAGAAGCAGAAACGGGAGTTAAGAGGGGTAGAGGCAAACCTAGATGAGATCCGCAAATAGTTAAAGATGTGAGATGTTCTAAATGCTTAATGTAAGCAGCGTATTAATTATGATAGGCCACTGTATACCATAAACAGACTAAACTTTCGCATATAGAAACGAATGCCCATTATAATAATAGTCGAAATTTCGTCGCTTTTTTTACGCTATTGCTGTAAATCCCCGATATATTTTGTACTTCCTTAGTCGTATTAGCTAAAAGGATGTTGTTTTATTTTTTAACATACTTTGTTGTTAGTAGTTGTATAATCTTAATTCTTTAGCAAAAAATGACACTTCTTTGCTGTTTTATGTATTTTTTACTGTTTTTAATGTTTATATTTGTATGTATATTTGTTTTCTTAGTTATAGATATTAAATATTAATATTCATTAATGTAAAAAAATCAATAATGTGAAACAACTGTTTTTTTTTTCGGTTCACACTATCGAGCGTCTACTTTAATATATATATACACATGGAAATTATTTTCTAATTTATGAGGAAAAGTAAAATAAATTAAGTTTGTTACATACTGACCACTTACGTATTCTATGAAAAGTGTTTAAATTAAAATATTTACATCAATTAGATATTTATCAAAATGTTGAGTACTTCCAATTAGTTTTATTATCTAATAATATCTCAATTTATTTTCTTGAAAAAAGTATTCAGTAAACAAAGCGGGATTATAAGCATTAAAATGGATTAGAACCATTCGGTTAAAAATTTGTGTATAATAAATAATAGATAAAATATTCCGATAAGATAACAAATGAGTCTATTATCTGTTAAGCTAAATTGAACATAGGTAGATATATATATTCGGAAGATAAATTAAAATTATATGCAGGTCAGGTCTACGTCATTCAAATACTCAAATTATTTTATACAATTAATAAATTAATTAAGTAACCGCACATTGCAGTATTTACTATTCAATGACGTATTCAAGTTAATAGTAACGTTACTTTTTTTTAATTCTCACAAATGTAATTAAACAAGTACGTCATCGATCAACTAAGCTTCAGAAAGAGTTTCTT
>NW_020438886.1:756153-767314 GCF_000699045.2 Agrilus planipennis
GAAGATTCTTTGATGATGCAATTTAATTGCTGGTAATCGTGTCGATACTTCAGTCTAAAAATTTTAAATAAATGCAACAAAGAATTTTCTGTAATAGGTATAATTTTTTAAAAAGAAAAAACAAAGAAAACGGTCATTCATAATATTACCATTTATTTCTATTAGGTACCTACATAAGAAATTTATTTTCGTTTAACCGCAGGTCTGAAGCATATGCTTTGGAATGCAAATTATTTCTCAAAAATAACCTTTTGAATTTACAACTGCAGGTAGGTACAATATACTTTTTACGTCTGATTTAAACAAATGAGAAATTGCTGTCTGGTGACGTAAAATATCAATAGATCAAGTCGCTTAAACGTTAATTTTGTACAAAATTTCCGTAGCTACCTACCACAATCTAGTTTTTTATACAATTACCCATTTAATCGAAAATATGATACTTAGGTAATAAATGATTAAGGTCAACCTAATTATTTTACATTAATGAATAAATTAAAAAAGATAGAGAACCAAATGACTTGCTATAAAGTAATACAAAAGTACTTTTTTTCGAGAAAAATAATTCCTCTAAGTCTATTACAATAAATCAAGAAGTATACATATATTTATTAATATATTACAACCAAATAAATGTAATAAAACTAATTAATTAATTTGAAGACTCATTATCAATTTTATTTCCAAGAGAAAGAAATTGGATGATACCTATTTCACTTTTGAGTAGCAAAAGGAAATTCATTCGAATGTATCAATAAGTTTCTGAACTTATTGAAATTACAAAAACCCTTATTTATTTAGTATCTAGTAATGAGGCAACTTACACAAATGTATATACAAATTATCTGTAAAATCGTATGAAGTTACTCATAATATCCTCTAATTTTTAACAACGGTGAAGATGTGGTTGCATAAGCATTCATAAATTTCATTAGACATAAACATCAATTTTATGAAATAAGATAATTATAACAAAAGGAATGACAGTTCCATATCTTTCTGTTATATTTTGTAATTCTAGTGAAACATTTGTAAATAATAATGTAATTACAGCTGGAAATTAATGCATTAATTGAAAAAGTGGAAAACATTTTAATGTAAACATTGCGGTAATAAGTGCACCTATTTTTAAATTACGTTGTGATGTTTGAATCGAAATTTTTAGTGAAATTCTAAAATATGATGCTCGTGCATATTGTATAAAAACTGGAGTGGGTATTAAACGAAAACAAAATATTATAAGTATCAGGACATTAACCTAATAACAATAATCGTTTCTTCAAAATTTTAGTATTTTTAGTTGCTGAAAATCCTAGTCAAACAACAATAAAAAATAATAATGGCAGATAGGTGAGTCTCTCAATATTCCTACAAACAGAATGCTTTAGTTGAATAACCTACATACATTCTAAAGTTAAATTACTAATGTTTTTGTAATAGGAACAATTGGTTTAACTCCTGGTTGCATGCTGCCAAGAATAAGGTAAGCAGAAATAAAAATGAATGTTTTTTAAACTTTATTTTTAACTTTTTAAAGAGCACTGAAGTTCTGGAATTTGTTAAAAAAGATTTGGAAGAATTTGGAAGTGTAGTAAAACAAGAAGCTTCTACTGTAGTCTCGACAACAGGCTCTGCAATCACCAAAACCTTGAAGGTATAAACATTATTTTTTATTACACATTTATGCTAATTATAAAGTAATTGCTTTGACTTCAACTAATAAGTAAAACTGTGACAGTTGTTGAAAATTAAGAACTCAAAATTCCATGTATTATTTATTTATGGTACCAGTTTATGAGTGATATATAAAGTAATAAATATATTTTCATATATTTTCCTATGTTTGTGTGGATGTAACAGTTTGATAATAGTAATTAAAGTACTTACTTAATATCACAAATATAGGTTTTTAAGTGTAACTTTGTATGCAATTAAATGTCATACAGGAGATTTCACTCATATTTTTAGTATGAACAAGTGCTAACAAAATATTAAAATTCTCAATATTTCAAGTCTTTCAGGTAATTAATTGGATTAGTTGCACCGATTTCGAAAAGAATTTGATAATACAATAGGATTCGTTTTTGGTGGTTTAGTACATATATTTTAATATTGATAGAAAAATTCCTCTCTATTTAGTTTTAGTTTTTAATCATTATTTATCAAGAATAAAATGGTAAAACTATTATTTTTGAAAACGTTTCTTATCCTACAACTTATGATATTTAATAATTTTACTCTTATTGTATCTTATTTATTTATAAAGTTAACATGCAGAATGCCCTTTACATAAAGATTTTAAAATAATAGAAATATGGATGTACATACACATTAAAAATTTTTAAAAATGTGTACAGTCAAAGTAAAGAAAAGAAATTGATTTTATATTTTTCAGAATGTTATGATTATAGTAACTTGTATTTATTATTGAGATATGAGTGATATATCCTCGCCTTTAAACTACATGTTGTATAGGACAGCACCTTTTTAGCTTATCTGTTATTTACTTTAAGCCTGTTTATCTTTTATAAAGTTTATTGATGTATATAATTTTCAATTTTATTAAAAAGATATTCCAACTAGTTATACAATAGAAATGTCTCGGATTAAAAACTATAAATATAAAGTAGACGCTCGATAATGTGAACCGAAAAAAGTAACTGTTCAAATTATCGATTTGTTCGCCTTAATGTATGTTAAAACATCTAAAATTAACAGAAAACGAATTCTAAATTGTTTTTCACTTAAGTATGTGGGAATGAATTAATTTTGCTTTTTACTCGATTGTTTCGCCAATCAGGATGAAATTTTTATTTTGTTGATCAAGAAACTACTTATTTAATTCTTATCTTTTTTGGAAAACTTCAAACTTGTTATATCAATGGCTTAATAGCAGTGGCAAAATATGAATTTTTAAAGTTAATTAATATTCGTTTCTATAATTTTTTCACGATATATGGTGGCTTAGAACAATTGATTATGTGTAGTTATGTAATGTTTCGATCATCGAGGGTCTATTCTTTAAAGACCCCTTCTATACCGTTCGATATACTAAATTATTTTTATTATCTCTTTAGAAGTATTGTATTTAACAATTTTTTTTGTATTTACAGCTGGATGAATCAGACTCAACAGCTGGTTCTATGAAAAGGAGCATCAGCTCATTTTTAGGTTTTTCTCTAATTGTCAATATAAATTATGTAATTTTAACTGATTTGTGAATGTTTTTAAAGGTCAAATGAACACAATATTAAACCCAAGCCCGGATGATTCTGATACAGAGGCTATCATAATAAATGAAGATTCTGACCCTGTTACTCTTACAAAACTTCAAGTAAAAATTTCAGTTTAAATAAAATAAATAAAGTTAATAAAATCATACTAATTTTAGCAAGAAATATATAATCTCCAAAAAAATGAAACTACTTTTCTTGATGATCCTGAAGATTCTTTGATGATGCAATTTAATTGCTGGTTAGAAATTATTGAAGACCAATTATCCGAAGAACGTCTAAATAGACACTTGAATAGTTCACTAACGTTAAAAAATCAGTATGAGAAATTAGTCCCTGAAAAGGTGTCCCATATACTGTTTTGGAAAAGGTAAAAATAATTTTTATGTTACATTCTCAATTGTAAATGTATGATAAATTTGCCCAAGATTAATTTGAATTATTTAATCAATAAAAGTATTTAACTTTAACTCTAAAGCATGAAAAATTACAGAACAATGAAAAATATTAATAAGTTGTAAAAAACATTTATGGTATGGTTTGTTGTGTTTACAGTTGTATTTTGTGTCGTAAACATTAGACATTAAATCGCATGTAGTACCTACTTAATGATCGGCTACGTAATTTTGAAAAAGGACATATTTTATTGAATAACTATTACATGTTTGGTGCTAATATTGCGTGTACATATTGGTTTTAATAAGAGTAACTTATCAAAATATGAACCATTACTTAGCATAATGATCTTTTGACCAATCTATTTACAGATATCTATTCAAAAAAGCAGTGATAGAAGATGAAATGGCTAGAAAGGAAGCAATGGAAAAACGGGAACAGAAAGAGAGCATGACAACTACTGAAAATATAAAATGGGAACATGGTACAGAAATCTCTTATCTAATCTCACTGAATAATTCAAATACAAAATATGTTCTTGGTACATAAAACAATAAATATCTGGTAAATGTTTTTTAGAAGACTTTGCAACTGATATAGAACTTTCAGAAGAAGAGCAAATTCGACTATTGGAGCAGTATGAAGCAGAAACGAAACAAAAAAAAAATGGATCAATTTCTCCTAATAAGGCCAATGAAACTAAAGTAGAAAAATTACAAGGGAAAGAGGATCATTTCAAACTGGATACCCCATTAAAATGGATGCCAAAAAGCGATGGGAAAAATATTAAAAAAACAGATTCCAATTGTAGTCTCGATCTTGAATTAAAAAGTACCAATAGCAGTTCAGATGGAGACTGGGAAAAAATTAATAGTGATGAAAACTAATTTCTGAAGCAGATGAAAATCTAGAATTATGGGTAATGAGAAAAACTAAACTTTTATTAATTAAAATTATGGATGATGCTTTTGCAAAGTGCATAGTTTAATAAGGGTATTATTTACATTATATGTTCACATGATTTTTTTTTTCTAATTGATGCTGAAAAGTTAAAAAAAAATTGAAATCACTGGGTTTAATGTGTCGTTCTACGCATTTATTATTCGTATCTTTTGTCTCCAATATAACAGATAGATATTGGAAAGGCACATACACTGTAAAATCTTATAAGAAGTTTGTAAATTTAATATATGTAATAAGACTTTTAAATATAGAGTTTTACAGCGATTGTGAAAGTAAAATTTTATATAAAATTTATTACTAATCATTAGTATTCGTATAAGTTTTATATTGAAAAATAATTGGAAGGCATATTGAAGTACTTGCAAAATAATCTTTTTCATTTTCATCATTTGACAAGAATTTAATGCACTGTTACATATTATCTAAATTTTAATTATTTTTTAACAAAAAAATTAAAAGGTCAAAATGAATGTGAAAATGGTTCCTATAACAATGAGTTATGTTTTTTAAAACTTTCTTAATGACTTTTTTGTTGCTCTTATACTTACCTTAGTAATTTATAACATTTAGGATAGCTTGTATAGTTTAAACACAATTATTTTGTTGATTTAACGTTACCAAAAATAGTAGTTTGGCTATCAAAGGAATTGTAGATCCTAAACGTTATAAATTATTAGAATAAGTAAATATAAGAAACAATAAAAAAAGTTTAGTAAGCTTATTAATGTCACAGTTGTGGGGTCATTTTCATACTCAAGTATTTATTAATAGATATAGAAATTTAACTTTTCATTTTATTTTTAAAATAAGTCTCAGTTGATTTTGTACTATCTGAATAGTACTTTTTTACAATTATTGTTGATTATTTAAAAAAATCAATTCTACAATTACAAAATGACAAAGAGGAGGTCAACTGAATCTCGAAAATATCAATTTGCAACTTTTACACTTTAATTATGCCAATTTTAAAATGTAGTTTTCAAAATTATCTGGTAACGATTCCTAGTTTTTTGTATTTAAAATGTGCCAAAAAGTGTAAATTCGATAACATTTAAAATATATTTGTAGGCGACTTTTTAACACGAGAAAAGAAAAGCCAAACAATTTTACTTTAGGTGCTTCTATAATTTGTGGTTTCATATTTTTTAATAAGTATATTTTAGTTTTTGTTTTTAATTGTTTGATACCTACTTAACAGCAAAAAGAATTTAAACATATATTGCAGTCAGGGAAAAAAGGCAAGTTTTTCATGCTATTGTAAAATTTTATGTATATATGTATGTAAAAATGTTTTAACATTTTATACATAATTCACATATACTTTATAATTTTTATTATATTCAAATTATGCTTCGTTATTTGTTTAACTAGTCTTATGGAGTACTTTAATCTGCTGTGTTACTTTATTACAGGATATCTCTTTAAAATACAATACTGTTAATGTTTGTGTTTATTTCATTTGCCTGCCTGTTTAAACCTTCAAAATTACGACAACGTAAATACATTTAATAATATATATTTTTGCAGTAACACTTAAATTATCATACAACAAATAATTAGTTGATGTGCATATGTACAATGTATTTAATATAACTATTTTGTATATCTACTACTTAACAAAACAGGAATGCAATAATTAAGAAACTTAATTCTAAAATAGTGGCCTGTAAATTTAGTCCTATTAAATGGTCTCTCTACAATTATTCTGAAAATAAAAATACTTTTTGTGACAAAAGGAATTCATACTCGAAGAGAAGAACGATTATTGGCCCAAAACTGATGTGCAGAAAAAGCTAATGTAACCAAATACAAACAGGCGGCTATCCAACAGTTCTGAGCATTCTGAAACAGATAAGTATTAAAAGATATTTTTAAAACAAAGGTCTAATGACCACAGCAGAATACCAACCTGTGTATAACCTTTTTCTACTTCAGAATAAAACTCTTCTAGATTTGTTACTTCAGCTTCATGATCACCGGGTAAGTCTTCAGCAAAAGCAACCGCGTGGAAGTGATAGAGTACGCCCATAATACCCTATAATGATAAAAAAATAGATTTATTAAGCAAATAACAAAGTTACAGCAAACCAACCAATTGAACGATTCCCCAAATACTCAAAAGGATTCCACAAAGTGATAATTTAGGACCACAAACAGGCATTTTTACAATTATTTTATACAAAAATCAATTCTGCACACACTTGTAACAAAATTATAAATTAAATGTACGACTTCCTAATCATATGATGGCATGTGATTGTAAATGTCACTTTTAACTAGGTTTTGACGTTTGATGCCATAGATATTTGATGCTAATTGTAGGGTCCCATAAACGAAATGCTTTACTTATACGTTTTTTCAATGTAGATTCTCGCCAAAATATTTCTACAATCAGTTAAATGTGATATACAATATAAAAACTAATTTTCTGTTTAATACATGTTAAAACTGATTAAATGTATTCTTTAAATTACTTTAAAAGCGGAAAAAATTTAAAACAGAATTTTTAGCGGCATTTCTGAGCTTCATACATACTGAATAGCGTAGTTATGGAAATTATCATTGCTGCCACTACTGACTACAATAGTTTACTAATAAAATTACATGACGTACATACATGTAATTATACTTGTCAAGTGGGTGACATTACATCAAAGAAAAAATCATATAACAAGTTAAATTAAATTATCTAGATAAACATTTAGTAAATAAACATTAATAGCTATATGTATTTTAAGATATAAATTTCGAGGATGGTGGATAGACTAGGTACAGTTATTTTTATTTTGTAATTGTTTAGTGAAGGATATATTTCTGTGAGAATCAGGTTATGAAAACGGTTCCTCTTTTTACGGTTGTGTAAATTTTTCGGTCTGTTTCTTATTCTACAATTTTTAAAATAACAGATATATCACAGTTAACATATTTGAACTAATAATAAATAAATGTGAATATTCAAAAGTAAGGCAACATATATTTTGACCAATTTATAATGCATCATTATGTCCATCATTAAACTCTTCTGTTTTAGTGAACAGCGAAGCAAATGCTCGCAGAATTGCAATGGTTGAAAGCTGTTTTGGCAGTTCAGGCCAGGTGAGTTGTGCTTCTAATATTTCTTAATTCTTAAATAACAAAAATATTTTTTATCTTAAGCCCTTGGCTGTTCCTGGTAGAGTACTTGTGGGTGAAGGAGTTTTAACAAAGATGTGCAGGAAAAAGCCAAAAGCTCGGCAATTTTTTTTATTCAATGATATATTTGTTTATGGAAATATAGTTATAAACAAAAAAAAATACAATAAACAACATATCATTCCACTAGAAGAAGTTAAGCTTGAAGGCATAGAAGATGATGGCCGTAAGTGTCACAAAAGAAATCATTTCTTATAAGCATTTTATTAATTATGATTGAAATACGAATTATAAATTGATATATAATTATATATTGTTACTAGAATTTAAAAATGGATGGTTTATAAGAACAGCTTCAAAATCTTTCGCTGTCTATGCTGCAACAAGTACAGAAAAACAAGAGTGGATGGCCCACATAAATAAATGTATTGAAGATTTATTGAGAAAAAGTATGTACATCTTGATATGTTTTTGTTGCTTCTTAAGAAGTTGATCATTCGTTTAAGGTGGCAAAAAAGCAGTAGAAGAACATGCAGCAGTTTGGGTCCCAGATGGGGAAGCAAGTGTTTGTATGCATTGCAAAAAGAGTCAGTTTACTCTAATTAACAGAAGAGTAAGTTATTATAAATAATATTTTTTAATTAATTGTAAAAGTAATTTACGGATACATCAGATTATTAATTTGAGAAAAGCAATTGGTTATTTACCATCTAAATTTAAATGCAGTGTTTACTTTTTTAAATTCTGGAATATAATTTTTTTCATTTAGAAGATAAGCAGTAACTTTTTTAAAAAGGTATTATTGAAATTATTTGTGCATTTCTTCTCATAAAAATGATTTATAAATATCAAGTTNCACATGTTAATACTTAAAAAAAGTAATTTGTTATTTAATTAATGTTAACATGCAAGGTCTATAATTTTGGATTTTCAGTTTTAACTTTTACAATCTGAAATATTAAAAAAAGGTTTTTGTTGAATTTTATTGAAGTCTCTTTATTTTCTTAGCATAGGGCAGTAAAGATTGACTGATAATTTATTTAAAAAAATGTTACTCACATACTACGATTATGATTCACTCCAACATGATAAGTGAGTCATGTTTACATGATATATATTATCATTCATGATTATTAACGAGTAAACAAAACGTACTGGATTTAAATGATTGAATTATGAGAAGCTATAATTCTAGTAAAAATAGGTAATCTATCCCTACAGTCCAACGTATTATTTATTTACACCAAAAATACTACAACAATAGTTTACATTTTAGAAAAAGATTTTATTAACTCCTTCTAATCATAAAGTATTGAATTAAAACGCTAAGAAGCGTGTCAGTAAATTTTTAACAAAATATCGTTTTTTAGCACCACTGCCGTAAATGTGGGGCTGTGGTTTGTGGACCATGTTCGAACAAGCGCTACTTACTACCGAATCAAAGCTCAAAACCATTACGTGTTTGCTTACACTGTTATGATTTATTGAGTACAGCAAAGAACTCAAATTCAAACGATAAAGATAAGCCGGTTGGGGGCAACGCCGATACTTCAGGGGAGGAAGATTCAGACGATGACGAAGAAGAAAAAGGCAAGGGACAACCAGATACTCACGATACGGTAAGGATAAGATTTAATTTACTAAATTTGAGCGGTGTTATATACAGTATTTTAAACAATTTGAATATTAAAATAAAAATAACTTACACCTACTTACATGAGAAAGTTAGACTTTTGACGTCTTTGGAAATATTAAATAGATATACAATAGGTTTTTTCTTTTCCTATATATATTAAATCCCACCAAAAACTATGTTAAGTTGGATTGTATGAGGAATGCAACTTCTCCCTCTTTGCAATTGTTTTTTCATTCTCACTTTAGTTCTTTGATTTACATTTTTCTTCAAAATCTCTACTCTTTTATGACTAAAAAACATACTTAAACCATTTTAATGTTGTCTTATATTTGAATATTATAATGAAAGCCTTTTGAAATTGAACTGAATCCCCTTTTTTTATAATTTAATTCTCGTATTATCATGTGTGTAGAAAAAGTGAAGTTGCTGCCCTGACATTAAAAAACCTTACCTTTGCAAATAATTTTGGATTTTATTTGTGTATTAAGAGTTTATAAGCAGGATCTTTTTGTGTTTTTGTAGGTATTCTTTTATCAAACCCTTATTACGTATAAATACAAAAATCGAACTTGGATATGAGTTATTTTATGATTTTAGGTACGCATAATAATCTAAGTTTTTAAAACGTGTCTAACACCGCACAACACTTATTCCATTGCAATTATTTTGTTCATATTATTGAAAGGACGAGCAAAAAGTGAATCAAAATTAACCTTTTTTTAAAAAATATAAAAGTCAAAATAATATAGCAAACAGCTATAAATCTGTTAAAAAAGTTTTTATTTAACTAATTTTCCTATTATAATTCTTCAGTTTCTCAGCCACTGTTTTGGCTACTCTTGCTAATAAGATGTAAGTGTTTTTTGTTTGAATGAGGATTAATGAAACCGATTTTTCTTTTTGCTGGAATGATTTTTCACTAGATACCTAAAACTAACTCATATTGGTAAGGTTGATACTATTGAGCTCAAACAACTTGTATCAAAAACATATTTTGCTGTAACATTAAATTATCATTCCCAACGTTTTTGTTTAATATTGAGGATTAGTTAAAGGTATGAAAATAATCTTCATAATGGTTAGTTTAATAAGTTTTCTTATTTTTTTTTTTGAGAAGAAGTTAAGCTTGAAGGCATAGAAGATGATGGCCGTAAGTGTCACAAAAGAAATCATTTCTTATAAGCATTTTATTAATTATGATTGAAATACGAATTATAAATTGATATATAATTATATATTGTTACTAGAATTTAAAAATGGATGGTTTATAAGAACAGCTTCAAAATCTTTCGCTGTCTATGCTGCAACAAGTACAGAAAAACAAGAGTGGATGGCCCACATAAATAAATGTATTGAAGATTTATTGAGAAAAAGTATGTACATCTTGATATGTTTTTGTTGCTTCTTAAGAAGTTGATCATTCGTTTAAGGTGGCAAAAAAGCAGTAGAAGAACATGCAGCAGTTTGGGTCCCAGATGGGGAAGCAAGTGTTTGTATGCATTGCAAAAAGAGTCAGTTTACTCTAATTAACAGAAGAGTAAGTTATTATAAATAATATTTTTTAATTAATTGTAAAAGTAATTTACGGATACATCAGATTATTAATTTGAGAAAAGCAATTGGTTATTTACCATCTAAATTTAAATGCAGTGTTTACTTTTTTAAATTCTGGAATATAATTTTTTTCATTTAGAAGATAAGCAGTAACTTTTTTAAAAAGGTATTATTGAAATTATTTGTGCATTTCTTCTCATAAAAATGATTTATAAATATCAAGTTTTGTTTAAGAAAGAAAAAGTAA